>NW_022436980.1:4016232-4053628 GCF_009761245.1 Sapajus apella
TGTGTGTGTGTGTGTGTGTGTGTGTGTGTGTGTGTGTGTGTGTGTGTCCGTCCGTCCTTCAACTATTTCAGAAGCAGAGGGGTCAAATGAAGCAAATGGACCCTTAATTTAAACTCACATCTTCCTGGGAAATTTTTTTGACAATTCAGACAATCCCTGCATCATCTGGATTTTTCCAATGCCCCTTTAGCCACTTTTTTCTGGGTGGTGTGTCAGGCCTCTAACAGAGAACTCACATACTGAGTTCCAGCTTTGGAACCTGTAAACCGTGCAGAATGTCTCCCAAGCACTGCATTTAAGCCACACTTGTACCAGTTTTTTTGTTTCCATCCCCTGAAAAAAAAGAAAGTGTTGGAAGCTGGAAATGTGAGAACTGGGAGGAACTTACAGGTCAATTAGCCACATTTCCAATTTAGTAGATGAGGAAACTAAGGCCCCAAAAGTAGCTACCTTAACTAACATCAAGTAATTAGGAGCAGATATTAGACCCCTTTAATTACCATAGCAGCCTCTTTCTGTTACTCTACCACTAGGCTATGTATTCAGCATTTCTCTTCATACCTATGGAAGAAAATTAGAAAGCCAACTTAGGTTTCATAATTGCTCAGAAAAAGATGCACAGTTTTTTATAAGTGAATTGTTGTACAGTAAAGAGAACAGTGAACTGAAATTTGTAAGATGATGTGATTTATTTTATTTCATGTACTTTGGAGTCCATCACTGTTTCAAAAACAGACTTTATTTACTTGGTAAAAGAGGTAGATGTGTGTGCTGAGAGGGGAACGGAGGCAAGAGAAAAAGAAAAAGAGATACTTGATTCTAAAGTAAATTAGGTGGCACGTGCCTGTAATCTCAGCTACCTGAGAGACTGAGGCAAGAGTATTGCCTGAGCCCAGAAATTAGAGTCCAGCCTTGGCAACGTTGCAAGACCCCATCTCAAAAAAATAGATAAAAAATGAAGTTGTCAATTATTTTCATGGCATCACCAGTTTTGTTGTCAATTATTTTCATAGCATCACCAGTTTTATTCTTTTGTATAAGCCTAAAACAATTATGTGGTCCTCTGCTATGTCTAGGCTGTGACATTTTCATATATAAACCAAATGCCTCTGTTTATATGGTTTGCTTATTTATTGCCTGTCTCCTGTTAGATTGTAAGACCAAGAGGGCATAGAGCAAGTTCTCTGCTCATGCTTGTATTAGTTAAGGTAGCACTGGCAGCTGTAGCGTAGAAATTTATTTCTAGCTCACTGAAGGACACCAGTGTCCTTATTGTTCTCCTCTAATTGGTGATTCTGCCTCTTTCTATGGAGTGGTTCCACCATCTTCACTGTAGCTCCCAAGGTCACCATGGTAGGGGAAAGATCCTGGAGAATTAGCAGAAGCAGAGGTAACACTTTGTCCCATATTTCACTGGCTAGTACTCAATCATACGCCCACACCCAGCCACAAAGGTTAGGAAATGTAGTCTAGTTGTGTTCCCAAAAAGAAGGCATGGGTCCAGAGATCAGCTGGCAGTATTTGCCGCGCTACTGATGGAGTTCAGGACATGCCACCCCAAAGTGTGGTACCTAGCCACAAGGTACCTTGCCAAATATTTCAAACCAAAGGACTTTGAGAAAAAGCAGTTGCAGGAAGATCTCTCTGACCTTCCCCTACCCTTCTTCCTTGAAGTAAGTCATACAACCTAAGAAGGATTTTCTGATTGATAGTTTGGATGTTCGTCGCCTCCAAATCTCGTGTTGAAATGTGATTCTCCATGTTGGAGGTAGAGCCTGTTGGAAGGGGGTGGAGTTGTGAGGGCAGATCCCTCATGAATTGATTTAGCACCTTCCCCTTGGTGATGAGTGAGTTTTTCCTCACTTATTTCACATGAGATCTGGCTAAAAGTCTGAGTTCTCTCCCTTCCCCTTGCTCCCCCTCTCACCAAATGATGGGCCTGCTCCTTCTTCACTTTCCCCCTTGATTGTAAGCTTCCTGAGGCCCTCACCAGAAGCAAATTACAGTACCACACTTCCTGTTGTAGCCTGTAAAACCATGAGACATTTAAACTTCTTTCCTTTATAAATTACCCAGCCTCGGGTACTTCTGTACAGTAATGCAAAGAATGACCTAATATAATGACCTTCCCCTGAAGCAGGTCATAAGACAGACCCTCATGTGAGAGGTTCCTTCCCTACACCAAGAGGAAAGGAACATTCCTATCTCTGGAAACAAGTCACAGAGAAGAATCTGGACAAACAGTCCTTGCTAAGTTTCTCTCAGTTTATTACTATTTAATCATACCTTTTCCCCCATCATATTTCTCTATGACTGTTCACTCTTCACCAAACTTGGCATAATAATACACAGGAAGCTGGGACAGGAGGATCACTTGAGCCCAGGAGTTCAAGATTGCAGTGTTATGATTGCACCATTGTACTCCAGCCGGGGTGATAGAGCGAGACCTTGTCTCTTAAAAAAAAAAATGTTTTACATAAAAATCCACAGCTGTAACCATTTGGGCCTTCAATTTCTTATGAAGGCTCTCGTGCCATGCAAAACTTAAATTTGTATGGTTTTCTCATGTATCTTTGGCTATAGGATTCTCAGTCGTGTACTTAAGATGGGTAAAAAGATTTTTTTTTTTTCCTCATATACTCTACTCTGTAACCGGAGCCTAGGGTTTGGTACATAGTAAATGCTGGGGGAAAAAAAAAGTTACTGAACGAATTTTTGAATGAATGCATATAGCGTACTTTTTAACTCTCTCATAATTCTATAAGTTAAGTAATTAAGGGTAAAATACTTATCCAAATAGAAATAAGAATTCATTATGATTGCATTTTTAGAGAGCCTGATTACGTTTCAGCTCGTTTGGTTCTTCTTTCTCCTCAGCAATGATCCTTAAGTGAAAATAACTTGATTTTCCTAGCTAGTTTTCATGAAAGAAAGCTTGTTAGAGCTGCCTGATGCCCCTCTTTTCCTCCAAGTTGTCATGAAGAGTTGACTTTACAGAAACAATATGATGAAAAATCTTACCACCACCATGATATAAGCAGATGGTTTTATAGGTTATACTCACAGAATGTAGATTACCTACATTCACATGTGCTGGTTAAAGTATGACTATTATTTTGCATTTAAAACTGCAACCCAGGAGACATACTGAGATTGTACAAGTCAGATAAGAATCTATTCTAGTATTCGAATATCCAGAGCACGCCATTGGGCAAGCTCCTGGGGTACTTAACTAGCCTCATTTTCAAGAGTTTGTTCAGTTTCTTTCACCTATGCTCTCTGACTGCATGTCAAACTCAGTCCTTTGCTTTTTGTCTTCCACGGCATCAAGCGAACAGCAGGTAAATGTCCCTAGAATAACAACTGTGTCGTACAGCAGCTGCCTGCAGCCTGGCTCCCTGCCTTTATTAACACCTTAAAGGCTTCAGGGTTGTAGCTACACAGCCTTTGAAACACGGCTCTTTTCAAGCTTTCTCTCCTCCTTCCACCTTGCCCCTTTGCAAGTCCCCTCTGTGTCTGCCTAACATCCGCAACATAGGCTCAGGGCAGCTGGTAGGTTACACTTAAGTAGAAATTTGGGCAAGTAAATGAATTTCTCTCAGCTTCAGCTTTTTCACATGTGCAATGCAGAGAATAACCACGGAATTAGTGTTAGACAATGAATGTCAAGTCCCTGCTCTACAAGAGCTTGTTTCACGGCCCCCTTCATTCCATGGCACAAATTCCTAACCTCACTACTAGTTGATGGAGTTTTCAGACTTCTACAATCATCAGCTTGTAAGTTCTTATACTTACAGTCCCCCATTCTGAAATTAGTTCATTTTCATGCGAGCTTTTTTGGACCACCTTCTCTGTTCAAGTTTTCTTCTTAAACTACTAGGGCTGTACTTTCTAATTCTGTAATCTCCAGCCACATGTTGCTGATGAGCACTTGAAATGTAGCTATTTTGAATAAAGATGTGCTGTGAGTATAAAACACATACAAGATTTTTTTTTAAGATTTCACATACAAAAATGTAAAATACCTCACTGAATTTTTTATTGATTATATGTTGAAATATATAATCCTTTAGATGCACTAGATTACATATTATTTAAAATAACTTCACCTGTTTACTCTTTTTAACATGAATTCTAAGAAATTTTAAATTACACATGTGGCTTACATCTCTGGCCTGCATTCTACAGCCCTGTAATAGAGATATATCTGACTCCAAAGTATATGTTTCAAACTTCTCCTGCAACAGAATCTTCTCCTCTCAACTCATGTTCCTTCTTTCAACCTGGCCAACTGTCAGGCACCTCTGTTTCTTCTCTAGTCCTTATTGGTAGCAAGATCTTTTTTTTTGGGTGGGGGGTCGGAGTCTTGCTCTGTCACCAGGCTGGACTGCAGTGGCATGATCTGGGCTCACTACAATATCTGCCTCCCAGGTTGAAGTGATTCTCTTGCCTGAGCCCCCCAAGTAGCTGGGACTATAGGCACATACCACCATGTCCAGGTAATTTTGTATTTTTTAGTAGAGATGGAGTTTCTCCATGTTGGCCAGGTTGGTTTCGATCTCGTGACCTCATGATCTGCCTGCCTCGGCCTCCCAAAGTGCTGGGATTACAGCCGTGAGCCACCATGCCACAAGATCTTTTTTAAAGCAAAAATAATTGCCATTATAATGTTCCCGAATAACTTAGATTTGTGTTGTGTACGTGTAAAAAAAAAAAAATGTGGTTAAGCAACCTAATTGTAACCACTTAGCTGGAAGAGCTGGACTTAAGTGTTCTTCTGACTTTTAAAAATATTATAAATAGAAATTTGGCATAAAAAGAAAAGAATTTGGTTTTGAATTAAGATATATATAAGCTCAATTCCTTGTTCTGTGCTAAGTTGAATCTATAACCTTAGGCAAGTCTCTTGAGCCCTACGAGTCTGTTTTCTCAGTAATAAATATGTGTTTGTGAAAATTAGACTTAAATTATGTAAAGCGCCTGACATATAATGAGTCTTTAATGAGTGCTCCAAATATTATTTCACATGGCAAATCATACTGCTAATTAATATACTGGGACTTCTAGGACTAGGACCAGGGGGTGGAGGCACATGCTGAGGACCTCTAAATCCTACCAACCCTTTATTAAACATCCTCTGCACCTTTTGTGCTTCAACTCTATCATTTCTACACCTGTTAGCCTTTTATTGTTACTTAGTTTCAACAGATGTTTATTAGAAATATCTATTAAAAAATGACCCTGATACTAAGATATAAAAAGCATTAAAATATAATTCTAAGGGTCAGAAGATCATTTTTAGTGCATATTTGATTTCAAAGAGTATACTTAATCACAAAAATAAAGTGGTTCCATGGTCTTAGCAAAAACAACAGAAGACAAAATCTTCTAACCACCATAGAGATCCTTCATAGTCTTCATATGCAGAGATAGGAAAAGATTGAGCTTCACCAAAATTGATATGCCTGTAGATCAAGAAACACAAAGTAACATCTACAAAGTCATGGAAAAGAAATTTCCCACAAATTTTGTGGAAAGATGAGCAAGGTTTTGTTCTTTAAAGTGCCTTAGCAGGCTGTGGAATCTTCGGTTTTAAAGAGAGTATTCTACTTTTCAAGATCCCCTTATGTATTATTCCAGCATAGCTGAACTTTTGATGAGGAATAATAGAAACTAAGGCAGGGGGACTCTTTTTGAGACGGAGTTTCGCTCTTGTTACCCAGGCTGGAGTGCAATGGCACGATCTCGGCTCACCGCAACCTCCGCCTCCTGGGTTCAGGCAATTCTCCTGCCTCAGCCTCCTGAGTAGCTGGGATTACAGGCACGCGCCACCATGCCCAGCTAATTTTTTGTATTTTTAGTGGAGACGGGGTTTCACCATGCTGACCAGGATGGTCTCGATCTCTTGACCTCGTGATCCACCCACCTCGGCCTCCCAAAGTGCTGGGATTACAGGCGTGAGCCACCGCGCCCGGCCGGCAGGGGGACTCTTAAATACTAAGATGACTCAAGGAAACCTTCGACCTGCCTCTGAAATTCTGGATTCATGGATGCTAATTCAGTTTTTGGGCCATGGTCTCCATGGAAGACTATAGTGAAGCGATGACTTCTGAGCACAAGAAGTCCAGGCTTCCTTAAGTCCTCTTTATTATCTGTGTTTTAACATTTAAATATTTCTCTGCCATGATGAACTGAGGCAAAGTATGTCATTGTGAAAAATAGAGTAGAAGGTTAAAAATGTCACATTTCTTAATTCAAATCTAAGAATGATCCTGCTGGGATAAAGTATACTTGTTACCTAGAGAAGCCAAATTCAACTGAGTTTCAGCCTTGAGAATCTCAAGATGTGGAACTGGTTTGAATTTTTTTAACTACTGCAAAAGCCCTTTTTGTGGGCCATTAACATTGCTCAGTCAAGTTGTAACTTGGGGACCCACCGTCAATAAGTAGGTTGCAAGACTAACAGTGCCTGCCTGAAGATTTAATGAACTCTGAGAACAGCAGCCGCATAGAACCTTCTTTACATTTGAAATTGTTTCCGTCACTTTATAGGGCAAGTTCCTAGATTCCTCAAGGCCCAGGTGAAATTTGACCTATTCATGAAGCTTGTCACTTGCTCTCCTGCCACACATTGAGTTGTCATCTCCTCCTCTCATCAGCTACCACAGCGCTTTGCACATGCTTCTCTTATAGGAGTTGTAATTGCGTATGTGTTCGTCTCTCCAAATACAGCCTGGGGGCTTCAAGATCAGGGTTCTTTCACGTGTCCTTGCATCCTATGTACTACTCAAAATGCCTATGGTAGAAGAGAGATGTGCTCTGTTTTCGAATGGATGTGCTTTTTCTGAAAGCCAAGGCTGGTAGGACTGCGTTTGAAGGCAGTTGCCCTTTCAAGCACAGAGTTTACCTTAGCACCAATGGAGTGGGCTTCCTCTTCTTCATTCTTCCTTCTACCCTACACCTATAAGCCCTTGCTTGTTGCTTTAAAAAAAGGAGGAGGAGGAGGGGAAGGAGAAGAGGAAGACTGGCAACAATGCCTCAAAGTTAGAACAGTGCTGACTTCCATCTCACTCGAGTGTGAGGCAGGGGTGCATCTTTCAAATACAGGAGTTAAAGTTTTAAAAGTTGGTTGGATCAATCAACTGGTAATCTGACCAAATTCATCCCAGAGAATGGTCTTTTTAAATGTATTCTCTGAAAAGTGTAGACACTCTTAAGAAAATTCCAATTGTCTTTAGTTGGCTTTGCAGAAAGGTACTTGGTAAGTAAGAGCACATTGTCTGATTCATAAGTTACTTTCCTTTCCGTCCTCCCTCAGTCAGTGTTTAACTAAGGCAGCCACTTTTGCTTCATTTTAACTAAACTGAACAAGATGAGCCACCTGTCAGTGGTCCCTGTTAGGGTCATTTGGGAAAATGGATACCCTTTTCAATTGCAGAATACAGGGTAGAGCATTTTAAATGAATCGTCAATTCAGCTCTTTCTACATGTGATTATTGTTATTTTGCACTATTGCTTTATGTTACCTTTTAATTCCAATGTGTCTTTGAATATTTATTTTTCATAAATCTTTATCATTTATTATCTTAAATGCCTTCAGTACAGGGCTTGGCTCCTGCCATCCGTGTGATGTAATTTTAGAGATACAGGGGAGGACTCTATAATCCTCCTTTTATTTTCCCAAGTAGCTCATTGATGCCTGAAATTGTAAAACTAGAGTTTTATTCTTTTAGCTTAAGACTTGGGCCCTTATTAAAAGAGTATTTCAAAATAAATATCACATTTTCCTTCCTTAAACCTCTCTGATGCTATGTGCCACTCTTAAAGCATTTTTCATATTGATTTTCATTACAATTGTTTGTCTTATCTCTGTATTAGATTGTTAGCTTCTTGAGGGCAAGGGGATTCTGTCTTCATCTTTCTACACCCTACTTTCCTTAGCTACATCTTTTCAGATGGATTAAAGGTTGATTATAAGAGATGACATACGTAACTCCTTTGTAAGGTTATATTAAGTTTTCAATTATTAGGTCAGAAATCACAGAGCCTGTGAAGTCAGAACCTATTACAGCATATCTGCACACTAGCAGATGACATAAAGCTGTTGGTGTTACTGGCTTTACAAGGTTTTGATGGATCTGAGCTCCTTGATGTCTTGCTGTATCACATTTTTTAAAAAAATCTTTTTGGGGCTTCCATGATAATCATGTGGAACTGATGCAAACAATCTATTTTACTAGTGCTTCTATTGATAGGAGTGCTTTCAAAATTCCACATGCTCATCTCTTGTGCCAGACAGTGGGAGGGAAGTTGATTCTCACATGGGAGGGAAGTTGAAGCAATGTCCAGGCAAGCCGACGTGCATGTAAGTCTGTTTCCAGCTCTACAACCTTTAAAAGAGCTAATCTCCCTACATTAGCACAATTTCTTGTAGATCATTGTCATTCCATAAACATTTGTTCACACACGTGAGCACACACACATCACACCTATGGATGAAAAACGGAAAACAGATGAATCTCAGTGAGTTTATGTAATATGCCTATCATCAAACCGTTGTTAAGTAAAGGAGCCAGGTTTCTCAAACCCAGTATGGTCTGGACGCCATGCTTGGGAATTTTCAAACACACTGTGCTACTTCTCAGTTATGCGTTTAGTCATGGAAATAATGTTTCCAGTGCTTTTTGCATTAAAAAAGATTTGTCCACGCCTTTTTTTTTTTTTTTTTTTATACTTAGCGCAGCTTCCCTCCCACTCTGGTTGATTTTTATTCTCCAATCCTGGCCTTTTGTTTTATTCTTTCCTCCTCCTGCTCACTCATCTCTTCCTACTTCTTCATTCTTTATCTCTTTTCTATTCTCTCTTTTCCAATTCCATTAATGAAAGTAGATAATAGCTTGTGAATTCAAGTGGAACTTCATTTCTGAAACTGCACACTCATGCTGGAACCCATTAAGCTTGATAGCGAGAAATGAGAGAAATCATAATTATCAGGCCACTAAAATACATGAAACATAAAATTTGTCAGGGAAAGTAATTGAAATTATTGGAGCAGTTGGGCTTGGTGCTAAGCAGACCCTCAGTGATAATGGAAAGGTTACGGGCGATGTTTAGCAATGCTGATGAGGTCCAAGGTGACTCTGCACCACCACAGTCAGCAAATTTATGCTTGGCTTGTATTAGTTTGCTAATCCATGTTTGGAAATTGGGAGAGTAGTGGTATTCAGGGAACCTCTTCAACTATCAAGACAAACAGGTACTGATGACTTGTTTTTTTTCCATATCTTTGTGGGGTTTTTTGTCATTTTCTCATTCTTGTGTCTTTTCTTTCCCCGAGTTTCCCTGTAGTCTCATTTTCTCCTTCCATGCTTTTTTTTTAGTTATTGCCTCTATCTTTTCAAATTCATTCTGAGTGCTACTTTACTCTAATTTAATCTAAAATCACTTAACAATTTGTCTGATTGGTGTGAAAAGTGTGCTTTTTACCAAAATTGGCTATATAACTCAGGATTGGATTTGTTCTTCCCTCAACCAAGGCTGCCTGCTGCTGAGATGAGCCCATAGTCTAAAACTGGACATACAAATGCTCTTCTTGTTGTCATTATGAAAACAATGCTATTGCTGTGCATGCTTGTCTGATGTTGTACTGAGTAGATGTGAAGAAGCAGGAGGGAGAATGAGAATGATTCTCAAATTGTCTTAAAATTCCAAATATGTCTCTGACCTCAGCAACTTAATTTTAAATTATCAGAGTTGCGTATGTACTGTGCTTTTGGTTTAAGGTTTAAAACCAAAAGCGCGCAGGCGCACATGCGCACGCACACACACACACACACACACACACACCATTTAGAAGAGGATAGCAGTTGACGTGAGATATGGTAATATACTCAGGCCATGAGAGTAGGACACTTTTCACAAAGATGTCTGAATTCTACCAGAAGACCGTTAATGATGTCCCATAGTTGGTAGTAGTTGTAGGTAGTATATGTGTATGGATAGCTGACATGATTTGATGATTTTTCTTAAAACTTTACATATCTTCCTTATCTCCATAATGTCAATTTATATATATATACCACATTTTACCACTTTCAAAATCTTCTTTGATTCCAAAATCATCTTTGATATTGAAAGTAGAGAAGCTATGATTATTAGAGACAGCTATAATTGTTAAAAAATATATATTTTCTGTTGAGACAAAAGCAGTTGTCATTTAATGTTATTCCAGTCTTTAGGTCACTCAGAACAAATCATCATAGAGATAATTGTTGAGTTCATAGTATATGCCTACTTGGTGTTCAGATGCTGAAGACAGTCTTTTCCTCCTTCTGTAGTGTTGTCTAGGTAGGCTCTGTGTGCTAATAGAGGTGTGGGCTCTGGAGTCAGACCACCTGACTTGAAAGGCTCCACCCCTTTCTGTCCAAAGTTCTGCAGATTCCCTAACTTATGCCTCAGATTTTCACCTGCAAAATGAGGATAAGAATAGTAAGGAATAGCACCACCATACTGGGTTTTTGCCAAAATTGCATGACATAATCGATACGAAGAACTAGAAACGTGGCGTGGAACATATTAAACAATAGTAGCTAATAAAGATGAGCTATTAATATGTTAATGACAGTATTTCAGAATATTGTGGATTCTCTCTAATGTACCTATTAGTTTTCTTCTCCAGATTAAAACTCTAAATTCATTGGGTAGGTATTTAACTCATTCATCCAAAACTGATTTGGTGGCTATTAAGGATGATGTATATGGCTAGCTCTGGAGATGAGACAGTGAAAACAAAATTCCATATCTAAAAAATGACATCACTGTCTGTTGGGGAGATGCAAGTATTCTCAGATTATTGTAATTCAGAGAGATAGGTGCTACGCTTCTCATAGGTATAAGATGGAACACAGAGCAAGATACACAAATCCTGGTGGTGGGTTGTAGGGTAAGACACTTTCCTGAGGGGAAGCCATGAATTAAGACTTGTAGATAGTTAAGTCTTAGAAATTGCTGGGAGAGGAGGAGGAGAAGCACGGGAGAATTAAATTTCAAACAGTAAATGTGCACACACATGTGGTACAAAGACAGGCATTTGATAAGGGCTGTAAGTGGTATCGTATGGATGGAGTGTGAGATGCCTGGCAGAGAGGGGATTGCAGGGGGACTGAGCAAATCAGCATCTTATGGACTCTGTTAAAAAAAATTTTTTTTTGGCTTTTACCTTGATCTTTTTCTTGGCAGCCTCATTACATGGCATAAATTAAATTTCAAAGTATTCTGTTACATGTTCTGCTATTAAAGAGAGTTTGTTTGAACAGTAAACAAAAAGCAGGGTTTTCTAAGGCCCCTGCATACAGGCTCAATTAGTAACCATGCCAAGAAGAAGCCAGGCTCCAACAGGAGGATACAGATCACCTGTGGGGAAAACTTGGGCATTGTTTCAGATTCCTTTGTACAGCAAATTCTTACATGTAAAGCTCTGGAAAATAGTTATTCAAAATGGCAAGTTCTAAACATTTCCTAAAGATAACAATAGAAAAGAAGGAAGGGAGGGAGGAAGAGGAGAGGGAGAGGGGAAGGGGGTAAGGGGGGATAGGGAGGAAGTAGGGAAGGGAGGAAGGAGGAGAGGAAGAATTGACTGATTGTGAAGAGCCCAGCAACTCATACCTTAGAAGATTTTAGAAAGATCATTCGTGAGGGTCTCCTAAAACTATTTTGTCACCTTCTGTATGCCAGATGGCTATTATGAAACCACTAAGATGAATATTTTCTGGGTGCCACTTAAGAACAATCTATGATCACTTTTCTAGCATTTTCTATAAATCCACATGTCACTATATCAGAAAACTGTTTTTACAGTTTCATTGAAAAAAATTATATCCATAACACTAATAGCCAATGGCTAAATAATATGGCATGGAAAATAAGGAAGTTTTATTTTATTTTGTTTTGTTTTATTTTATTTTTGAGACGCAGTCTCACTCTCTTGCCCAGGCTAGAGTGCAGTGGCACTATCTCTGCTCACTACAACTTCCACCTCCTGGGTTCAAGTGATTCTCCTGGCTCCACTTCCCAAGCAGCTGAGATTAGAGGTGTGCACCATCGTGCCCAGCTAACTTTGATATTTTTATTAGAGGCAAGGTTTCACCATGTTGGCCAGACTATTCTCTGTGTTTTATTTTTAATGATCATAGGAATATAAAGACACTAGGCTATGTAAATTGTTTAGATCTGTATAGTATATACACATACAGACACCCAAGCCTAAACGAAACATTTGCATGCTAAGTTCCAGGCATTCAATTGTCTTGTCCTCAGAGTTCCCAAATTGCCAACATGATGGTGTTATTTCAAACCTGTGTTATCTGATTAAATTATCTTATGAGCTATTATTGTTCAATATAGTTTCTCATATTTTACTACTCCTATAGTAAACTCCATTTTGCCAGGGCAATACGATCACTTGTCCTAAATACTTTAACTGTTGATAAGGGGAAGAATTAGGCACTGTATTTGATATTGCCAGAATATTTGTAGCAAGACATTCCTATTTGTAAACATATAATCTGTAGTTTTGTAAAGTAGTATAACAAAAAGAAAACTAAAAGTAAGGACAAGATCATTTTTTCTCCCTCTCACATTTTATGCCATGAAGAAGGTACTAATCTTTAGTAGAGAGCCAGACAGAATTTTCAGAACATTAATTAAATCCTTTTATTCAACAGATGAGGAATCTGTGTCCTAAAGAGAAAACTATTTGCCCAAGGCCTCACAGTTAATTCATGGCAAAGCTAAGACTCAAATTCAGTGGTTCATCCTCCCAATCCGTTGCTTTTTCTACTTCCATTAGATTTCTGGGCTTTGCTACTTCTTCCTAAACAGTTTTTCTTTAATAGATTTTATGAGAGTTAACATTTTTACCCAAATGCTCTTTGGTCTATTTTGTCTAGCAGACTATGGGCAATGATAAAATGTATCTTTTCATGCTAATTTAAAGTTATTAAAATGATTTATTTTCTTTAAAAACACACTACAAATGATAGGAATAGCACATGTTCTGAGTTTACTATTGCAACATTATTTTGTTACTGCTGCCACACAGAGAACACCATATAAATGTGAAAAACAGGCACTTGCAACAGAATTTCTAAAATCTAATGATGCTTAGTAACTATTTCAGTTAACAAGAAAACATATCTCTGAGTCAATCCTTTGAACACCAGAAGCTCTTTTATGTTTGGATGCTACTGGAAAAAGACTGTTCTTGGACAAAGCAGCTCTAAAGCATTTGAGGAACAATGAAATTCCACATGAGGAAAGGTTAGAGCCGGGTGCACACCAGAGAACTAATTGCTGAGAGCTACTTTTGTATACACACTGCAGTAATTCATAGAGATACCATTTAGAAAGGAAAAAAATCAACAGTTCTCTTCTGTAGACACTGTGTCCTCTAGAATAGGGGAGAAAAAGAGGTTCTCATGGCTTTGGGGATTTTCTGAAAGGCACAACTGTATATCTATTACTGGAAATTGTGTGGGATGTTTGACATGGGGATGAGGAGGACAATTCAAGTTTATTTAAAGTATTCTTTTCTCCAATGGGCTTCCCACTTTTGGCAAAAGAAGCTGAGTCCTTTTAAACTTTTTTTTTTTTAATACAGTTGTGTTCAAGTGTAATTCTCATAATGAACTATATGTAAAGTATATACATTGATTAACATGTATACACGCCTGTGAAACCACAGCACAAACAAGTTAATAAATATTTGTATCACCCCCAAATGTTTTCTCACACCCCTTTGTAATGTCTGTCATACAGATTGGCTGTGTCTTCACTCAGGTCTCATCTTGAATTCTCACATGTTGTGGGAGGTACCCAGTGAAAGGTAGAAGAATCATGGGGGCAGATCTTTTCTGTGCTGTTCTGATGATAGTGAATAAGTTTCATGAGATCTGATGGTTCTATACATGGGAGTTTCCCTGCATGAGCTCTTTGCCTGCTGCCATCCATGTAAGATGTGACTTGCTCCTCCTTGCCTTTCACCATGATTATGAGGCTGCCCCAGCTATGCCGAAGTGAAGTCCATTAAATCTCTTTCCTTTGTAGATTGCCCAGTTTCAGGTATGTTTTTATCTGCAATGTGAAAACAGACTAATACAGCAAATTGGTACCAGTAGAGCGGAGCATTGCTGAAAAGAGACTACAAAATGCAGTATCTTTAGGATATCTTTTCAGCAGTAATACTACAGTAATTCATAAAGATCCCATTTAGAAAGAGAAAATCAACAATTCTCTTTCTAAATATTTGAGAATTGGAACTAGGTAACATGCAGAGGTTGGAATAGTTTGGAGGGCTCAGAAGAAGACAGGAAAATGTGGGAAAGTTTGCAACTTCTAGAGACTTGTTGAATGACTTTGACCAAATGCTGATAATAACATGGACAATTATATCCAGGCTGAGGTGGTCTCAGATGGAGATGAGGAACTTGTTGGGAACTGGAGCAAAGATTACTCCTGTTACATTTTAGCAAAGAGACATTTTGCCCCTGCTCTAGAGATGTGTGGAACTTCGAACTTGAGAGAGATGATTTAGGGTATCTTGTGAAAGAAATTTCTAAGCAGCAAAGTATTCAAGATGGGACTTGAGTGCTGTAAAGGCATTCAGTTTTATAAGGGAAGCAGAGAATGAAAATTTGGAAAATCTGCAGTCTGACAATGCAATAAAAAAGAAAACTCAATATCTGAGGAGAAATTCAAGTTGACTGCAGAAATTTACATAGGTAGCAAGGAGCTAAATGCTAATCCTTAAGACAATGAGGAAAATGTCTCCAGAGCATGTCAGAGATCTTCACAGCAACCCCTCCCATCACAGATCAAGAGACCTAGGGGGAAAAAGTGGTTTCATGAGCCCGGCCCAGGGTCCATGTTCTATGTGCAGCCTAGGGACTTGGTGCCCTGCGTACCAGCCACTCCAGTCATGGGCTGGAAGGGGCCAACATAGAGTGTGGGCCCCAAGCCTTGGCACCTTCCACATGGTATTGAGTCTGTGGGTACATAGAAGTCAAGAACTGGATTTTGGGAACCTTTGCCTAGATTTCAGATGTATAGAAACAACTGGATGCCCATGCAGAGGTCTGTTGCTGGGATGGGGCCCTCAGAGCACATTTGCTAGGGCAGTACAGAAGGGAAATGTAGGGTGGGAACCCCCATAAAGAGCCCCTAATGGGGAACCACCTAGTGGAGTTGTGAGGAGAGGGCCACCATCCTCCAGAATGCAGAATGGCAGATCCACTGACAGCTTGCATTATGCACTTGGATAAGCCACAGACACTCTACGTCAGCCCATGAAAGCAGCCAGGAGGGGGGCTCCACAGAGGTGGAGCTGCCCAAGGCCATGGGAACCCATTTCTTGGATCAGCATGACCTGGATGTGAGACATAGTCAAAGGAGATCATTTGGGACCTTTACTATTTGGCTGCCCTACTGGATTTCAGACTTGTGTGGGGCCTCTATAGCCCCTTCGTCTAAACCAATTTCTTGCGTTTGGAATGGTTGTATTTACTCAATGCCTGTAGTCCCCATTTTATGTAGGAAGTAACTAATTTGCTTTTGATTTTACAGGCTCATAGGTGAAAGGGACTTGCCTTGTCTAGGATGAAACTTTGGACTGTGGACTTTTTAGTCAATGCTGAAATGAGTTAAAACTCTGTGGAACTGTTGGACTGTTGAGAAGGCATGATTTGTTTTGAAATGTGAAGACAAGAGATTTGGGAGGGGCCAGGGGCAGAATGATATGGTTTGGCTGTGTCTCCACCAAAATCTCATCTTGAATTCCCACATGTTGTGGGAGGGACATGGTAGGAGGTAATAGCATCATGGGGGCACGTCTTTCCTGTGCTGTTCTCATGATAATGAATAAGCCTCATGAGATCCAGTTATTCTATAAGTGGGATGTTCTCCTGCACAAGCTCTCTTTGCCTGCTGCCATCCATGTAAGATGTGACTTGCTCCTCCTTGCCTTCTGCTATGTTTGTTAGACTTCCCCAGCCACTTAGAACTGTGAGTTCATGAAACCTCTTTCCTTTGTAAATTGCCCAGTCTTGGGTTTATCCTTACCAGCAGCGTGAAAATGGACTAATATAGTCTCCCTCCTGCCCTTCTTGGTCCCTCATGTCTATAGATAACCACTGATCTGTTTTCTTTGACTATAGAGTAATCTGAACTTTCTAGAATTGCATTTAAATGCAATTATACAGTTTGTAGTGGTTTCTGTCTGGCTTAATTCAGTTAGTATAATGACTTTGACAGTTCACCCATTTTGTTACATGTATCAGGAGTCTATTCCTTTTTACTTCTGAGTACTCTTCTACTGTATAGATATACCATATATTATTGATCCATTCATTTATGATGGACATGTGGGCTCTTACTTGTTTGAGGCTATTAGAAATAAAATTGATAAGCACATTCATGGAGAATTATTTGTGTGGACATAACCTCTTTATTTGCTCTTGGGTAATAACTAGGAGAAAAGTGATTGGATCATAGGGGAGGTTTACATTAAACTTTAGACTTCTTTACCATGCAGTACCATGGATAGAAGACAGGTGGTGATACTGGTTCAGCAGAAGTAGAACCTCTGAGCAAGCTTGATGAGAGATGGCTGAATTCAGCATTGGGGTACTCAAAGCCTTTTTTCTCAGCTTTGGGTTCTAGTTAGTTACAATTTCCATAGATGCAAAAAAAAAAAAAACCACATAGAATCTCTCACAATTTGGGAAGCACATATACGAGCAAAGAATTAAAAATACAGTCTTAGAAAAACCTTGGGCATCCTGATGCTTCCTTATAGAATCCCTAGTGCTCTAGAGACCTCTTTTTGAGTATAAATCATGGAGTATGAAAGAGACTACAACCTTGGGTTTCGCTTGGAGGAAAAAAAAAAAAAGACTACAAGCTTGTTACCACAAAGAATATGTGAAGTCTCCAGAATAAGTGACATAACTGGTGAGTTGTTTTTTTTGAAGTATGATAGTAGCCAGCAATTTTAAAAACATGTTATTTGTGCTAGGCCAACTAATTCTTGGGAAGTTCTCATGCATTTTTCTTATTTGATTCCTATAGTATCTCTGCCAAAAAATTTTTTTAAAATCTCTATTTTATAGTTGTAGATAATGGGGCTCAGCAAAGTTTGAAAGGACAGCATGGTCTGAATTCCTTAACAGACGGAATTCCTTAACCCAGAATCAGGAGAACAGGGTTTAGTCATGTCTTTGTTACTTAATTACTGTGAGACCTTGGACAAATCATTTAAGCTTTCTAGGCCTCAGTTTCCTTCTCAATAAGACAAAAAAATGTTAGATGAGATCAGTCTTCTCAAAGTGTATTCTTAGAAACATCGTCTTTCAAGACTTTGATTTAAAAAAATTATGTATGGCCAAGCGCAATGACTCATGACTCATGCATGTAATGCCAGCACTTTGGGAGGCCGAGGTGGGCAGATCACTTGAGGTCAGGAGTTAAAACTAGCCTGGCCAACACAACGAAACCCCGCCTCTACCAAAAAAAAAAAAAAAAAATTAGCCAAGCATGATGGTGGTGTTTGCCTTTAATCCCAGCTACTGGAGTGACTGAGGCATGAGAATCACTTGAACCCTGGAGGTGGAGGTTGCAGTGAGCCAAGATTGTGCCACTGCACCCCAGCCTGGGTGACAGAGTGAGACTTTGCCTCAAACAAAGAAAAAGTATTATGTAGTCAAACACAATAGAGGAAAATGGCATATTTAATTCTCTTCTGGAGAGTCACAACATAATTACCTTATGAAAGGCCCTGAGAATTCCCATAGGAAAGAGGCTTGTTTAATTTCGGGTCACCTAGCATTTCCCAAAATTATTTGCCCCAGAACCTTTTTCAGATTAATATTCTGGAACTGATACTTCATATAATTCTTATTCGAAAAACAAAAAGAAAAGAATGAGAAACCCTGAAATAAATGCTCTTTCACATTCCTGTTAGCTCCAAAGATATTGCTTTGCTTTGAAAGATATTAGTGCTCCACATTCACAGAGAAAAGCAGGAAGAATGGAAATGAGAAACTGAGTTTTCTAACTTGTGTCCATTGCTTTTTTCATACTATTACAACGCTCATCAGCTCTTTGCCCGTGCCATTTATGATGGCAAGTCTAAAGCTGCTAACCTAGGTTAAGGGGCAAGAGTTTCATAACAACAAGGTCCCTGGGCCTAATTCTGACTAAGAAAGAATTGACTAGCATTTATGGGTACTTCTACTTACATTTCCTCCCTGAGCAGTGCTTACAGGCCTGAATATTCTGTGCAAAGTATCAAATTATGTAGTTAATGTCATTAGAGGGGTATACTTTATGCTTCTTGGTAAGGTGTGTTTAAACTGAAAACTTTATTTTGAAATAGCGAGATTTTTTCTCTCAGGCAAAATAATACATGGGAGAATATCAAATCACCAGCCAATTTTTTTGGTCTTTGTTTCAGGCCAAGACTATCCTATTCCCTAAATCAACAGGTGGAGATAATTTCTGGGAAGTGTGTCTCAGACTCTCATTTAGAAATTTCCATGGCACCAGAAAACAGTATCCAGAGAATCCTGAAGAACAAATGAAAGGAAACAATTCTCTCATTTCTTATCCCTTTTGTGTCACTGAGGCAACAGGGTCCTTGTCTCACATAGAGGTAGTTGCACAACTCTATTTTAGAAGAAAAACATAACTCAGTAATTTTCTCACTAGTGCTTCTAGTTTTACGTTTAATTTATCCAGGGCAATAGAAATAATGACATTCTGAACAATGAAGTATGAGCTTTTTTCTAAATATCTATATTACTTGAGTAAACAAGATCCCTTCAGTCTCAAGATTGCAAAAAACGTGCTGTCAAGAACATTAAATACATTTAAGTGTGTAGGTTTGTTAGAAATACAACTGGCCTTTATGGTATATTTTATGCTAATTTTGAAAGAAGGCATGATGGGAGATAAAAGCATATGAAATGTATAAATATGTAACTAGAATTGATTTAAAAACAAGTTTAAAGGAATTTAAATTCAGCCACTAAGATGTTCAACCTTGATGCCTACTAACATCTGAAATGTACTCTTAAAGAGAGCTCCACTCGCAAATTTAAATCCCTTTCTCTAGCCTCAAACAAGGCTACTGAGATTCACATGTGGACTGATGTTTGATATATCTATGACTGAGAGCTGGATTTTTGGGAACTCAGCTGAGAGTCTTAAGCTCTTTTTATCAACCTTTCCTTGTTAAATATGTAGGGCATACGTGCATTTATTTTCCAAATGAACTCTCCAAGACTTTTAATGGTAAATGTCTTGAAATAATTGGTATTATTTGGTAGTCCTCATGAAAGAAAGCTAAATTCTTCCACTGAATGATTATGCTTTTGCTCACAATAATGAAAAGCAGGTAAAGTATGAGGATGGGGTTGAGGGAGGCGATTCTATTATCTCTTCTTAATACTCTAGGCTTTTTTCAGCAGTTACGCTTGCATGTATTTTATTTAATGCAAAATAAATAATAACACCTCTCCTTCCTCATCGACTGTTTCTTTTTTTTTCTCCCATCTTAGAAAGCTCTTATTTCTGGTTGCCATAGTAATGGTGCCACTCTGATATTTATTTAAGTGGAACACTTTCATCTGACTGACTTGAATATATATACTAGAAAGACCAGAAATAATAATTGACAACACAGCCGGCTAGCTAGAACAGGAATAAAGGCCCCTGTTCTGTGGCCAAAGGAAAGTAGCTTTGATAAGAGAATTTGTCCTAATAAGAAGAATGAAGAGGAACACAATCTCACTGTGAGGCTTATTTTATTTTGTCTTCCAATTGTATCTTCATTATATTTATCTTATTATTTTTTTTTTTTGAGTAAGAAATCGTGTTAGGAATAAATAGGCCATGTTTTAAACTGAAGTCATTTGTAGCAAAATTTGCTATTGGAATTTAAGGGGACCTTTTGAAGATGAAGAAGGTCAGAACTTTCTGAGAAAGCTCCCTTTCTCTAATAAGACAAGCGAAGCACAGGAAAGGCAGCATTTATGACAAGGCACTGCCTGCATTGTACCTTAGTTTGTGACTATAGCCAACCCACTGGAATTGGTTTTGAGTTTGTGGCTGCAGCAAATACCATGAAATCTTTATTCAGAAAAAGCCAACATATTTCCAAAGGTTATACAACTTGAGGTTGCCTGATGCATACAACTCTGGCATGTGGTGTCACACCTGGAATCTTTTTTGATAAACGTTAATTCATGAAAGTAGTATCTCTCATGGTCCAACCACATCTTACTCTTTAAAATTGTGAGACTTAAGTGTTAGGTGCTAGATGATGTTCATATCTATACTTTAGTCCTTGGCTCTGCTGCTGCTAATTTCACCTTGGCAGAACACAGAGGTTAAAGAATGCCCTTTGGAATCAAATATGCCAGATTCTCAAACTCTACCACTTATGTCTTGTGTGACCTTGGGCAAATGAATTCACAAACTGACCATAGTGACTAACCTAATGGTCTTAACATTGGACTTGGCTGGACATAAAAGTGAATGTTCCTTTCGTAAAATGCGCTTGCAGTTTTAATAACTATGGGGAACATGATATTGGGTTTTGGTTCGTTCAAAACATGTACTTTCTTTTTAAAATTATCAGAGTTAAATTGTTTATCTAAACAAGTCTGGGGTGGCCTACTAGTGAGTCGAGTTCATTTTGCCATTGTTACTAGCATAAATTTGAACAAGTCTTTTCGTTTTCCTAAGCCACAATTGTATTGACCAAATAAAAAAGTTAGTGTCTCAGGTCTTTCACCTCTCTAAATTCTGTGATTTTCCTGTACTATTTTTGGTGGCAGAATAACACATTGGTTTTCCTTGTTTAACAATAATCAGCTCATCCTTTGAGAACTGGAGAGAACTGGGTTGAGGGGTTGTTGGAGGACCTGCCCATCTGGTGGTATGCATGCTGGCATAGCTATCTGGAGTTCACCTGTTTTCTGGTTCATTAAATTTTGTTTTAACAACCACTGAAAAATTTGTGATTCAAAACAAACATTTAGAAATGGGATTTGGTGTTGGGATGGGGAACATTCCTCCAGCCATTCTTGGTCTGGTGCCAGAAACAGCTATAATTGTCTATAAATCACATTTGAGTTTGATGGAAATGACTTATTCACAACCATCTCCTCTCCTAAGACCTTTAAGTACGTCTGCATTCTTTCCATCTCTAGTCTTCAAAAAAGGTCATTTCTGTTCATTGTCTTTATATATTTCACATGTCTGTGTTTCCTTTAAATATGAGAAAACAAAGCATTAAAAACTTTACACTCTGGATGGCTGGAAGCTACTTTGTTTTCTGATTGTAATATCCTTAGTCTGAGAACATTCTTTACTCTTTCTCCCTTCTTTCTTTGCTAATTTACTTTTCAGACACATAAAGGATTTACACAGCAATTTTTCCCTTCATCTCTTTTGCTCCCACCTTCCTCAAAGTAGATAAGAGTATCTAAAGCGCACATCCACTGTGATCATATTCTCCAGAGATGCTAGTCAAATATTTTAAGATTTTAATGTGATAAAAGAGGAGCAGAACAATATGCAAAGAAGAAAAGCACCACAGAGAGTTAGGAATTGACTGATATGCAGGTGTTAACTGAAGCTGGCGAGAGAATACATGCGCCTTTTATATGGTACCTGGTGTTCTGAAAAGTTGCATATAAATCATATCTTTAAAAATTGATTTAGACCTTCAGTTCACTGGAATAGCATTAGAAATCTGATTGCACACTGTCTGTGCAACCTACAGCTAAAGCAGTTGTTGCGAGCCCTGTTTTCCTCCTCCTGTTTCTGAAAATACACTTGATTTTAAAAATTAAATGAAAATCACTGTACAATTCATAAGAAAAATAACATCACAACTTTATATCTTCTCATTAAAAGTACATACAGTCTAGGTCAGTAGCTTTCAAGTGATTTTGATCATGACCTACAATAAAAACTACATTCTACTTAGTATCCAGATATAACCTATATGTGAGTATGAATATTCCAAAGCAATGTTTACCTTTTTGTGCATGATCTATTTCCCCCGTTCTACTTATTTTAATTATCGAAACTCACTAAACTTATTTCATAACCTACTAATATGTCACAATACATGGTTTGAAAAATAGCTATACAGAAGAGGACAAGAAAAAGCCAGGAATAGTTACAGAAATTAGAGGATGAGATTTGGAACATTAAAGCTTCAAACTAAGCAAGTCATTCATGTAAATATACAAAAGCAAGGAGATTTGCTGATTAGAAATACGAGAAAAGAGGATATAGGCTTCCCTGAGAAATCTCTTGAGAGACATCAAGTCAGTGTTTGGTCCATTGTCTGCATGTGAGCATTTGTTGAAAGATTGCTTCTGCTGGCTGTGCATGTTCTGGCCTTTGACCTGAAGCCTAGGGGGAATCTGTAATGTCTTAAGGCGGTGTGTAGTAACCACATGAATTTTCTGTGCTAAGTCCTCCAAAGTGTAGCTAGAAGAGACAAAAAGGAGCAGGCCCAGCTGTTGATAAAAACCAAGAGAAAGGAACTGTTATGAAAGTTCTCATTAGCTGGAATTCCTGAAATTATGACAAGAAGTCAATCAGAACCTACAATGTAAGCCAGGTGAAGAAGTAGAGCCTTCAGTTTTAGCATTTGCATGAACAAGTTAACCAGATCTTCTTGATATAATGGGCAAGGGCTGGACACAGAAACAAGGGAGCTTAGCTGAAGCTCCAGCACTGACACTAGTTTGCTGGGTTACCTTAGGGTAGGTCACTGCACTTCTCTAGTCCTTACGTTCCTCATCTGTTTGACTCTTAAGCTCTTATCCAGTGTAGCCCTTATGTGATCTTAAAATCTGAGATACATATTCAAGTATAGAGCAAAACAGACTGGACAATTTTCAGGAAAACCAAGATCAGAAACACAAGACAGGCTTGGAACCTAGAGACTCTTATAGGAAAAAAAAAAATAAAACCAGACACCAGGGGTCTAAGTAGAAGGGGGTCAAAATACAGGCAGAAATTTTGGACCAAGAGCAAGGAAACTAGATTGAAACTGACGCTGTTGCTAAACCACCCCTTCTGAGAATGGCACTTTTTAGTAATACTTGCTCAGGACCAGAGTCCCTCTTAGGGAAGGATGAGACCAACCCAATAGAGAACTGCATATGGGGTATGCCTGTAAGCGAAGGAATAGCAGGAATAAAATTCTTGTTATTACTACCTAAATTGGCCCAAAGAAGGTAAGATACTATCTCTTAGAAGGTAAGATATTATCTCTTAATGACATGGCCAGTTTTCCTCAAAAACTTTGAACTACCAAGTTTAAAACAACAACCTGTGACCAGATTCTTTTAAAAAGCATTCTTTTGTGGGATATTACAAAATTTACTGCTTAAATTACAAATGGGGATTTTTGTAACTTTATAGGCCTACTTAAAGCATATGTAATTTAAACTATCTATAATGGAAATTCATTAAACCAACAATATGATAGTGGAGTTTATTCTTTTGTTTATTCACGAAACATTGAGTATATGCAATTTTCTGGGGCACTGTGTTAGTCCTGAGGTTAGAAAGATGAATCATATTGAGCCTCTGTCTTCAAGGATTTCATGGTCTAGTAGGGAAGATAGATTTATAAATAGATAAATTGCAATACCATGTGATAAGTGCTTTAATAGAGATAAGAAATGATTAATATAAATGAAAAGCAAATTAAGCACATTAAGCTCTTCTCAAAAGAGGGAAAATTTGTTCATGTAAAATATTATTATTAAACTGTATTATTCTTCAATTCCCTAAATGATATGTGAAGATAATGTCTTGCTCTTTTCTCTTCTAGCCCCATTAGGTTTCATTTTTACTCCACGGGGGTGGGTGTGCATATGCAGGCACATGCACAGGTAGACTTTGTTCTGTCGTTTTGCCTCTAATTCCCATAAAAGTGTCCACAATTTTTATGATTAATATAAGAACTATAAGAGAAGCACGAGCGTAGGAGAGCAAAATTTTCTTTTTTCCCCCCAACAACCCTAGCCCTCTTTTGAGCAATTAGAAGATATTAATGGAAATAGAGATGTGGAAGTGAGATAGGAGAGTTCCCTGGACCCGTTCATGGGACCTGGGACAGGGATGTGGCCAAGTGGCTCCTTTGCTGGGCCTTGTACTCAAACCTGTTGTTGGAGGGGGAGCACACAGGCAAGGGGGTGCCCTGGCCCAGGCCAGTGCTTTTGGCCCCAGCCCCAAAGTAGCATCTAAGGGTGTGTTACAATTAATGCTCTTTCAGCAGTTGCTGCCAGTGAATGGCTAAGTGTTAACCAGCTCAGTGAAGAGTCCGAGTGACAGCCTTTTATGCCCTGCCCTTTTGGTGCCCGGGTCCTTGTCTGGTGTCCAGAAAGAATCGGGTCACATGGACTGCAAGGATGGTGAATACAGAGGTTTTCTGAGTGATAGAGATGGCTCTCAGTGAGATGGGGAGCTGAAAGGGGATGGAGTGGGAAGACAGTCTTCCCCTGGAGTTTGGCTGTCCCTGGATGAACTTCTTTCCCACCATCCAGCTGCCTCTTCGACATTCAGACACTTCTTTTCTCTCCTTCTCTGCCACACTGCTCTGCTCCCCTGCCAGTGGATTTTGGGGGTTTTATGGGTACAGGATGGGGGCATGGCAGCCCAGGGTGAATTTGGAAAAAGCAACATTCAGGCAGGAGAACAAGGATGTGAAGTTCTCATTTAGGGCTGTAGGCTTAGGTTTGTGGATGGGGCCTCTGTCAAGAAATGCCTCTTCTACCCAGTATTTCCCTGCCTCCTGTCAGTATCAGAAGGAATGAAAAAAAGAATATTAATACAATGGTAGCTAATATTTATTGAGTTTTTACTATGTGCTAGATACTGCTCTAAGTCGTTTCCATGTTTTAATTCCTTAAGTCCTAATGACAACTTGTGAAGTAATCTATTATTATTTCCTCTTATTGATTAGAAAGCTGAGGTCCACACAGATGTTAATTAACTTGCCCAAGGTCACAAAACCGGGAAATTCAGAGCCACAAATTGAACCCAAGCTGCCAGACTCTGGAGTCTATAATTTGACAACGTCACTGGGCTATGTTTAAAAACGTTCCTTCTCATATTTTTTTCTTAGAAAATTCTGAAGTGATGTTCCTATTAAATATGTATTAATAGAGTGGGATACAGCTAGCAGGAGAAGGAAACGAAGGAAAAGGCACACTGTAACATCTGGCTTCCTCCTCTGTTGTTTCCGTTAGTTGGCTTATCTTGAGGGTAGCATAAATCATGATGAAATAATTTTTAAGAACATTAAATTTCTGCTTGATATCTATGCTTTGTTTCATTTTGGGATTTTTTTTTTTTTAAGAAATCTTGCTGCCTACCATCCCACGCCAAGCATAAAAGGAAAAAGCTTTGTACTTTTATATTCTGTGAGAAAAATACAATTAATCGAGACCCTCTAGTCACCTTAAGAAAGATTATCATATGCTTAGTTGTATTTTATTCAGCTCAAGTTCGTTTTCTCTATAATCACAAATATTAAACCATCACATTGTCCCCTCTTTAAGAGGAAAACTGAAGCACAGGGCAGTTAGCCTCCCATCCTATGGAGGTTGTTGTCAATTTGAAGTGAAAGGGGAATGAAATAGATGGATCCTGATTAATACCTGATTGCTCTACTTCAAGAAACAGTTCTTCCCTTTAGCTTGTCATAAAGGAATTTGGAATTTGGAGTTAACTGATACATAAGCACCCATCTGAGATCCTTTTGCATGCACCTCTATCATGTTACTGCATTTTTCTGATAAATATACAGCTCTTTCTGCCTGGCTTCTCCTGCTCCTGGCCTCTTATCCAGGTGTTAGGATACTTGTGCCCTGACTCCCAGGCATTGATGTTTGCTTGGTCATTAGTTTCTAGCAGCTGCCTGAAAACCATGATGCCACTGTGAGCTATGATCTGAGTACCGAAAATGCCTTAGAAATCATCCAGTCTCTTCTCCCTCTATTTGATCAAGGGAAAAGCTGAAATCAGACAATATGCCTCCTCTAGTGGATCTCTTTACCTGGTTCTCCCCAAGTGCTAATGGTAATTACAGAAAATCTACAGGTAGACCATCAGGAGGTATCTGGGCTACCCCTTTTCCCCTTGTATCTTCTAATACTAAATGTCATGAGGGTATTTCCTACCTTGAAAGTCCTGTTAATGATAACTTCCTGCTAGCTTATGGCAATTCCAAGAATTTTAGAACACCTAGAACCAGGAAAACAAGAGCAAGGTCAAGGCAGGCAAGTGTGTGTGTGTGTGTGTGTGTGTGTGTGTGTATCTTTCAAACATATACATGTTTATGTATATGTAAATATATATAGTGTGTATTATATACAGCACATAAATGTAGTTTATACATAAATATGAAAAGATATTATACAAATATTATATGTACCCTCTTAGTTAAGAATCAAGTGTGTGGGTATACATACAGAACAGGACCAAATAAGCAGGATTGGTATTCCTAGGCTAAATAATTGCTAAAGCTAACAGACAGCTGTTGGTAACTACTCTCCCAGCTGTAGTAGCCATAAAACACACAGTGCATCATTGCATTAACCTTTGCACTTGAAGCAAATAAATTATAGCTTAGACTTCTCAGACAGTCCATTAAGCCTATGTACTAATGAGTTAGACTCATTCTGCCTCAAATTCTAGATCCATGGATCCAGCTGTAATGTCCAATCAGCAAAAGGGTTCATCCTAGCTCCCATCTCCTTTAAACTGGTGGCTTCAAAACCATAGGAATGTTTATCAAAGTAAATTACAATTACAGTTGCAAGGCACATCCTAGAAACTGTCTTTTGAACAGTTAAGCCTAGCATATATTCGATAATGTTGCTGACAGCCTACACTGTAGTTATGTCATTGTGCATGGTATCATTGAGTAGGACTAATTTTAATAAACATCATAAATTAGCTAAGAATAATTGTTCCATTCCTTTACTACCCTTATTATCTGCAAAGGTTTTGTTTATTTTAGAGCTGAATTTCAACCAAAGGAATAAAAAAGCCTAATAGTAAATATTAGATGTTTATATAAATATGTCACTTACCAATTTACTTGGGTTTAGTATGATTCCGGTTTGCTTCTGTTTTACACAAATTTAGCAGATGTTAATGGTTTAGATTCCATTTCCCAGCAACACACGAGTTGCTGTTAAACAAATGAAGTTTATTTAAACAGTCTGAATTGTTTATATCCAAAGAGGTTCATCCTAATTCAACAGTGTAATTTACAAGACAACAGATTATTCTCTCCAAATAAGGAATTGCTATATGCTGAATTGGCACAAGACTCACAACCTCCTTCCCATGTCACCTGGAGTATAGATCCATTTCAAATGTACTTACTGGTACCACAGTCAACCATCACGTTACCTAGGCAACTTGGGATGCTCTGCTTCCAAAGAAAACCACAGTACTTTAAAAGGAAAATGAAAGAACAATTTAAAAAAAATTAGAGACTGTGTTTTATCTGAATAGCCATGTCTTTGAGATCTTAAAAAGCAGCCTGTTGTTAGCTGAGGTGACCAGGTTATTGAGTACAGAGTCTGTATTTCTAGAGCGGGGTGTGTGTGTCTAGATTCGGATTTGTAAAAGTAATCATTCAGACACTATGATTTGTTTATAATTTTAATCTTCCCTGGTTGTTTAAAACTCAATTTTTTTAACTTAGTGAAAGCCAAATATAGTTATGTAAAATACATTTTTCTTCGGTTCTGAGGCTTATTTACTGCAAACTTTTCAAGAAAAAGTTAATTTAGTTTTGGAAGGAACGCTTTCTCTAATGAGGTTTGTATGCATTACACAGGAAGATTCTAGGGAAAAGGAAGAAAAAAGATTTGAAAGCAAAAGAAAATCTTGTACATTTGTTTTGTTTATACATTTTAAAAATGCCTGTTTAATTGAAAGAAAGTTTGTAGATGCTTTTTATTACAAAACATTGCACTCTCCTTTAGCAGAACTAAAAAGGTGACAAGGTACATTCAGCTGTGAAAGTTTTTCTCTCTGGAAGCTGTAAAACACATTATAATCACGTTGCTACATCTAGCTGTTTTCTATGGAGAACAGGTGTCAAAAAGGGTCAAAAAGTGCAGCAAGGGCTTCCCTTTCTTCCATCCTGTAGGCACAGTAATTGTTTAAATGTTTAAATCTCAGGCAAAATGCATTATTGTTGTTTCTGATGCTATGTTCGTTTGACCGCTAGGCCTTTTCTGTGTAAGCTTTCCCTCATCTCAGCTCTTTTTCTATTTATTTCGTAACACTATTTGGTGTAAGACTAACTTCTTCAGTGAGACGGTCCCAATCGTCTTTCCCTCTCTACCCCAGGCAGAGATAGGCATGTCCTCTCCTGAGCTCCCAAGGCACCTTTTCTCTCCCCTGCTATATCACTTCACCATTTGTGGTATTGTCTGATTTCATGCTCATCTGTCTCTCCAGACTTTGAGCATATTGAGGAATGTTTTTTTGTCTTTGTATCCACATGCTTGTAGTGGTATATAACAGGCTCTCAAATTGAGAGTTCCAATATGTGTTTGAATACATGAAAGAAGTTCATAATTTCATATGTTAGGACTACTTTGAATTCGAATTCTGTCATCCTTTCAGTTTGGTGTTACCTACCAATTTCAAAAGCATTCTCTGTTTCCGTTCAGCCCATTGATGTGTACAGACATAGACATGGACATAGATTATATATATATATAGAGAGAGACATAGATGTTCTATGACACATCTTGGAAAACACACCTTCAGTGTATATTTCACCACTGAACAATGTAATTTTTTGGGGGGAGAAAGGTGTTAAATGTTTTAACTAATTTGACATCGATAAGTCTATGAGTGACAATGAACTAGTGTCCAGGCTACAATCTATTCATTTTTCCTGTGCACTTTATCATATGCTTCAGTGAAATACAAATAACATCTAAAGACTTTAGATTTGCTGCTTTATGGAAAACAAAAATAAGTTTAATTCCATAACTAGAAATAAATTGTTCATAAACTCACATAATCAATCTATCTTCCAGTTCATTTTTGAATTTTGCTAAAAATCAACTTCACTGATCCATCATTTTTCCCATTTCTTAAAATTGGGATTTTGGTCCACTTTAATCTCTGATTTAGTGTCCATTCTTCTCCATTCATGCAATAAAGTCTTTCTGGACCTGAGAATTTGAAGACATTTAAATTGCACAGATAATAATTTATTACCAACTCATCTGCCAGAACTTTAATTTGTTTGTGCAATGTTTATTCTACCCCTTCTACTGGGAAGATTTAGTTTCTTGCTAGAGAAAATGGATAAAACTCAGGAGTTAGATATCTTGGTTTCCTTTTTTCTTCTGTTGCTGGGTCACCATCTTCACTAAGCCACAAGATTTTCTGAATAAACCTTAAAAATATAAGCACTATTTCTTACTGATTTCAGGATATTTTATAAACCTGAAGGTTATTCTTGCCTTAAGCCTTCTTGACACTGTGTTTACCTGTTCATAGCACATATGGTATCTGTCTTTATATCTTTCTTTCATCTTTTATTACATTACTTTAAAAATAAGATCAAGAGTTTTGTGTGCAATTGTATTAATCATATTCTTTTCTGGAAACAATAAATCAAAGTTAATTTCTACAATTTCTCATCTTTAGCTCCAATTATTTTAAACAATTGTGATTTTGAATTAATGGGATACTCTTATGCTATGCATTCTATATAATATTTTTTGGTGGGAACTTTATTTACCTCTAATAAAAACATGGGGGCATCTATTCATGATGCTCCTTTGTTAGGTTCCTCAATTTTTAATAAATGTTAATGCTTCTCTCAACCGTCCTACTTATTATACCCTGTATAACCTCATATATATGTAGGAACAGAAAAAATTTCTCCCCCCAGTACTTTTAATCGAATGTAAGTTCAAACTCATTGTCCCTGGATAGTTTTAAAGGTTCAGCAGAGAGAAACAATCATTTCACAATGGATCAAACTACAAAATATTTCTGCAACTGAATTTTATTTGTTATAATATCAGGTCCTAGAAGGGACATCACAAGACAAGAAGCATTCTTATAAAATTGATTGTTTTACTTATTTTTACATACATTGTAGACATTGTTGTCATAGTTCTATGTCCCTACTGTAAGTAACTTTTGTATTTATCTGGATGAGTTATGATTTTCCTGTAAGTCTTATGGCTAATTCTGCTTTCCTCTTAAAGAAAATGAAAATAAAAACTTGTGACTTCACTTAAAAAGTGCGTTGTGTAGGAATTCATGCCATGCATTTTGGTATTAACTTAATCTGGGCTTATAGTCACCCTTATTTGCTATGTCTATATCTTTGCAAATCACCACAAATTGTTTTTGTAATGAGGTAAATTACAAAAGAAATGAAAAAAAATGAAATAAATAAAACTGCTTTGCCTTCTTTTCTTCTTCAATTAGAAAATCACAAGGGCACTTTCTCCTGAAATTTCCATCTTTTTCGAGCCTAATTCAGTTTCTTGTTGATGACAATAAAACTATCAGAAATAGCTTTTGTGAATTCAGTGAGCAGATGGAATATTCTCATGTCTGTTGTAATAAGTATCTCATTGATTGATTGGCTGATTGATTGATGGAGTCTCTTTTGCTCCGGCTGGAGTGCAGTGGTGTGATCTCAGCTCACTGCAGCCTCTACCTCCTAAGTTCAAGTGATTCTCCTGCCTCAGCCTCCCAAGTAGCTAGGATTACAGGCATGCACCACCATGTCTGGTTAAGTTCTGTTTTTAGTAGAGATGGGATTTCTTCATGCTGGCCAAGTCTTGTCTCGGAACTTCTGACCTCAGGTGTTCTGCCCCTGCTGGCCTCCCAAAGTGCTGGGATTATAGGTGTGAGCCAACGCACTCGGCCTAAGCCACTGCACCGGCCTAAGAACTACCTTATCAATCCATAAAGATTCGCAATAGGCATTAAGATCAAATGCATTAGAGCACTTCTGACGCTTGTTCTTCCTCTGTCTTCATCAGCTCCTCTAAAGAATTTATCTGATATTCCACTTTTGGTACAATGAGATTTTCCACAGAAGTACAGGTAATTGCAGTTTTTCATCATTGTTCTATTTTACCTTTGTGTTAGTCCTATAATCTCTGTCAGAAAACCATCTCTTCTATACTCATATCTGTAGTATTCCCATAACAATTTTGCTTCTGTTTGTTTTGCTTTCATATATTTCCTTCTACAAATTGTCATGTGGGTTAATTATAAAACTAGAAAGAAATAAAATGTATTTATATTAAATACACTTTTTTGTGAGTTTTTTGAATGTTGACTTCGGAGACAAGTCTAAAAATTATACATACAGAGCATACTCTATGAGGCATGTTAAATGAGCACAACATTTAAATTGGCTTTTTCAATGGACTGCTGGCTTGTCTGTTTTATAATAGTCACATATTAGACTTAGCTGATCTAATTTATTTCATTAAAATTAGGCAATTTTTTTTCTACATGGTCCAAACTATTTTAGAGGAATTCAGTAGCAACATTTGATCTTGGTGACTTGTACTAGGTAGAGTTTCTAGTCCCGTTCACTTTCTGCTTCAAAGCAGTCCCAGTTCAGCACTTCCTTAAGGATCGTCTAGCTTCCTTGAGTTTGAGCAGGAAGAAAAAGAGCTAGGGAGAAGAACAGAAAGAGAAAAGGGAGAAATCAAAGAAGCATGGCTGACACTTGAATAATGTGATTTCCTTGCCGGTTCATAAAGCAGCTTGGAAGACAGTTCCCAAAGGAAGCCCCAAAATGCTTTGTGCTCTGTGGAAATCTTGTTGGGCCACCCAAGGAGACTGAGGAACAGCAGTCATTTGGGAGAAAGTGACTTCATAAACATACAATTTAATATCCATGAGTAATAAAATGCATCTGTCATTACTTTTATAGTTATCTCACAGTCAAACTTTTAAAACTTGGCTGGGAAAGGATAAAGCCAGGTTCTACTAATTGCCACTTCTGTTGTTGTAAAGCAACAGGCAAAATGTGTGGCTGAAATGGGAAGGCCTTTGATTTTGGGGTTTCAAGATCAAACTTAGCACTGGTGCCTTTGAGTTTGGACATTCAACCTAAACCTTTCAGGCTTTTTGACATTGTGAAGTAACAGCCTTATGAGAAATCAAAGTATAAAAAATTCAGTGCAGGTGAAGGTTGGCTCATGCATTTTAAAGGCAGGTTTGACTTGAATATATTAGGGTGCAAGTTGAAGCTGCTAGTGAGTTAAGATGGCTACTCAGGAAAAAAAAAAAGACATTCTGTTTCCAAATTCAGGAGGAAAACAACCACTTGACCTCTGATATCTAAACCTACTGCAGGGAAATTTATAGTGGGGGAAAAAAAAGAAAAAAATATTTAAATCTCAATTATTTGATCTAAATGACACAAGTGATCCAAATTCTCCTCAAAAATAATTGTTGCTATATCTTCAGAAATGTTTTCCTAGATGTTATTAATTTAATAGAGATGGTTTCTTTATTTCTTAATTTGTTGATATAAAAATGCAGAAATCGTAAGAACAATTAGAAGTTAATGCCTGTGTATCTCCTGTGTCTTTTAACTATATTAGTTTATGATTTATTAAAGTGCTGACCTGTATAATTTAATGTGAACAACTTTATGGAATCTTCATTGAACTTTTTAAAAACAGGCATTTTGGTGTAGCATGTGCATTACAAAGAAAGCCTGTTAGATCAGTCCTGAAATTTTTCCCATCAGATCTCACTAATTTGTCTTGCCTATGGAAGGTTTTAACTTTGTTGTTGAGATATAGTTTCTAGGATGCCTATCATTGCTGTTTAAAGAAATTATATTCTATCTAGTGCATTTACTGTAGTTAATAAAGCATGGTTGGATCCATTGTGATAAAGAGCATATAAATAATGCAATATTATTAAATTGTATCTCATGTTGATACAAGGTCAAAGCTGAAAAATTAAACACTCAGAAGCCCCCAAAACTCTAGTATTATAAGCTCTGGGAGAAAATGCACTACGCATTTAAAAAGTAAATGCTATATATTATAAGCCTTTACCAGGAAAGGAAAAGAGTATGTAAAATATGAGTTTATACATGTATAAACTACAAAATAGGGAAACACCATATTAATAGCTTTGAAAAAAGTGTTGAGGCATGCTAAATGCTCAGTTTTAATGCTGCTCGAATCCACTATTTACTGTCTTCATTATTCCTCTTAGATTAAGTCATTGTGCAACTGCAAAGGAAATGTGAAAAGGAAAGCATGCAAGGTCACATAATAGAAAACACATTTTATTGTATCCTCCCCAAAATTAATTCAGGACGTATTTTTCACCAGCCATCATGATTTGGGGATAGTCTTCAATTAATAGCAATCATCATGCTATATAACATATATATATAACATATCCATATATATTACAGATTTTCTTGCTTTAGTTCTTAAATGTGTTGAGCTCTCTGAGGGAAGAGCCTATCTGTCTCTGTATCCCAAACTTCATCTTAACAACTAATCATCAGTCCTTGGCACAAACCAGCAGTTAGCACACAGTTTTTAGGTTCAGGAACAAATAGATCACTGTATGGAAAAAGGGTGAAAGTTTGGACTTTACGAGATGTGGTACTCTGGGCAGTACTCTAAGTTTAAAACACTTTTAGATGATGTGGAATTTTCAGATGCTAAAAATCTTCACCTCTAGTTATTACACATAATTTAAGAAAAAGTGCATTTTCATCATCTTTTTGTGTTTAAAAAAAAAAAAAAAAAACGCCTTCCCATCAAATGGACAATTCTTAATCTCCGGATTTTTCGGGGAAACCTTCCATCCTGACCATGGTAGTTAGTGTGGATTTGTGCAGCTTCACTCTGTATGTTGGAGGGGGATGAGCAATGCATGATGCGTTCAGGTGCTGTTGCACCACGTTTCATTTTGTTTCCAGTGCAACTATGGTCAGTGCATTTGGTTCTGTTTATACAAAATTCCACGGGGAAGCACAGTCTTTCGTGGGTATCTTGACTCTGGCAGCATTTTCAGCCATTGCCTTCAGTGAATAATGCCCTCCTAGGTTTCCAGGTTGTTAATGATAGCTTGGAGCCCATAATCTTGTAGTGTGGATTATTTCCCCCAAAACATATTACCTTACATTTGCTCTTGTTGAATGGAGCTCATATGCGATCCGCCACTTTCATGCCCACTTACCTGGACTCATAGGAGTCTTCCTGAATACTCAGCCTGTTGCCTCAAATTTTCTCACCCAATAGGGCCTATCATGTGAGAATGTGGAGATTTCAGTGCACGTAAGTCTTTTTTTTTTTTTTTTTTTTTAAATGCCGTAAGTAATACTGGTTTCAGCATGGATACTTTGAATGGTGGAGACAGGGGTGATAGAAAGGATGTGTGACTCCATTTTGAGTCTTCTAGATTCAGAGGACGCATTTTTTTTTTCTTGTCCTCCCCACCTGTCAGAAGCAACAGGCATTCACTTCTTCAGGTGCTTTTATAACTGAGCTCTAGGAGGCTTCTACTCACATTAGCCCGTTTCTGTCAGAGGGCAGATACATGCCTCTGATTGCACAGGCCTGTAACTGGCTCATCTTTTTAACTGGATTCTGAACTCTTTGCTTGAAGTGTGATATTAAGAAAAGAGACGTGACTGCAGAGTCAAATAGTTAGTAAATCCCGACTGTCACTATCTGAACACAAATGAGTAATTTGAGTTTCTTTCCTGATGTGCAAAGTGGAGATTCTAATATCTATGACTTAAGGTTGTAATAAGAGACAATGAAAAAGCATATTGTGATCATTTTGTATCCTGGTCCTTGGGATACTTTATTTGCTTTTTTCCATTATTTCAGCGGGACATCATTATATTCCCGCTTGTGTTTTGATAGAGGCCTACTCTTCTTTATTCTGCCTGTCTGATGTCTTAGTCTCTGTTTTCCTGATTCTTTAACCTACCAGATAATTCCTGTCTAGTGTAGCTAACCTCTGACTAAACAACTCCTTTATTGCTCTTTTAAAGAAAGCACCCTCACACACTGGTTTTAGTAATTCTCTGATTCTCGATAAATCACAGGCTTGCCCATTTTTTCCCACAGCATACATATCAATTACTGGGGCATAATTTCCCCTTACATTATGAACAGCAAATACTATGTAGGACAGCCCTGCCCAGTTGCAGGGACCTGGGGAATCCAACACAGTAAAGACCTTTGAAGTGTTTCCTATGCAGAGATATAAGAAATTTCTGGTTTGGGCTGGAGCTTTCCCTGTAATGGCCAGAGTTGGAAATAATTTGAAGGGAAAATTGATATTTTAGAAGAGGAGAGGAGTTATAAACCAAAGGTCTGTGCCAAAAAAAAAAAAACAAAAAACTGTCTAGTGAGCAGTGCAGAGTTAGGGATGCTGCCAGGTACCAGTTGGAACACAAAGTGAGATGAAGTGATAGGGTTAAATCTAGGGTATTCGGGAGATCACTTTTAGTGGTTGCATCACAGTTTTATGGTAAAAAGGAAGTCATTGCTGACAAAGGAGCAGCATAAACTGAGTCACAGCGCTCAACATGTAGCCCTAGAATGTATAGAGTATACTTGAGGAGGTTGAAAACTTGAAAAAATACAGAATGGTACATCATTGAACACCTGTGGATTCTTTGTACATTGGCTAAAATTCTCAAACAAAATTGTCTCAAGATAATAAATAAGTCTTAGTTTGGGTTCCTCCCAAATCAGTGAGAAAATCATTTGGATGCAAGCCAATAAAGGGTGCATTAATAAAAATCTGAGCACTGTGAGCAATGTTGGCTCAGTATCGCTGGGTAGTCTCTCAGATACTATGTAGAATTACCTCAGAATTTTCCTGCCAAGAGATAAGAAAATGAAATATTATCCACAAACTCACATCTTCGCTTGGTTGAAGGTTACTTCGGGAAGCATTAGCTTCCCTGCACTGCCATTCTGCTCCGTGTGCAAGAAGACCATTCCTATGGCCAGGAGAAGGGCAGAGAACACAGGTGCTTGATATCAGGAAACTGTTCATGGAATCCACTAATGCCTTGCAAGGTAGGCTAAGGAGCTATGTATGAGTGTGGCAATTATATTGTCTGCTACAGAGGGAAAGTATAATGGTTTTCATATAAGCAGGAGAATACACCAAAGGATTATGTTCAAGGCCACATCAAAATACGATTGTGTCATACTTTGATCACTCAGATCCAGGTCCTGTGGAGGAATTGTGTTCATGGATTTCTGTCTTCTCCACTGAGAAGGGGTGTTTTTGTTTTGCTTCATCTACCACCTAGCGCAGTGCTTTGCTGAAATAAAATGATCTGAATTAAATTCTAGTGAAAGTAGAAAGCAGCCGTTTCATAAGATCTCTTTTTCCTCAAAAATCAGAGCATTGGCTCGTGGCAACTGCTTCCTTATGTCTATTTTCGTAATGCCTCCAATCCCAGTGGAGCTGAATACACTGAATTAGCAATTACCGTAGAGCACATTTAGCAGACTTAGAAGCCTCTTTGCCCACCGTTGAAATGCAGCCACCAGGATGGAGCACAGCAGCTGTTCAGCAGCTACAGTAACACACCATAAAAATTTATGATGAATAACCCAACTGGCATGCGTCTCCCATATAACAGGTTGCATATTTGCAATCTCAGAGTCTCTTCTAGATCACTTTTCAACTTCTAGTAGAGAGAAAACATGATAATATTTTTAAAGTAATTATTTTTAGGAAAATGAAAGGAATTCTTTGTGTCCTTCAGTCTTGCCCACTAAAACCAGAAGTGAAAGTGACAGGCCACAAAATGTTTACATCTTAATGATGAAACCAAATGCCCAATGAAACAAAAGCTGTGTCTTTGGAAGAATGTACTCTGTGTTGTTTGTGGTGATAATAGTGATATTCCAGACATGTAGACAGCTACTCAGAGTTTACAAAGCTCTTGGATAATGCCACTAAACCTAAAAACATATCCATTTTATTGATTAGAAAATAAAGATCCAAAGAAGAAAAACACTTAGCCCAGAAAAAACAAAGTAGCAGCAAGGAGAGTGCACCCTCCGGCTGTGTTTGCTGTCTTTGCATCCTGTGCCTTTTCCACCACACCACTAGATGTAGCAGGATGGGTTTGTGGGGGGTGCATTTGTTGTCCAAGTGAAGCATAACCCTACCACTTTCTTTTAAAGACTTACATGTAAAATAACTAATCCAAGATCACACAGCAGTAAGCGGAAGGGCCAAGCCTGGAGTAATGGTCTCCTGA
>NW_022436980.1:4058628-4086849 GCF_009761245.1 Sapajus apella
GTTTCCTCTTTTTTTTTTTTTTTTTAACAAAAGGACAAAATCAGTATCTAATTCCTAGACTTGTCTTGAGGTTTAAATGAGGCATTGTTTTAAATGACATGGTGCTTGGCACATAATAAATACTTAATAAATAATTACTACTTTTACTAGAAAACCAGTCTTCTGACCCCTTACAGAATGTCCTCTCTGTTATTACAACTCTTACCATAATTTTCATATCTAATAACACAGTCAGAAAAACGGAACCCCATTTTATGGAATCGAAACAAAACCTGAATAATTGGAAATACCAACTGTTGCTGGTGTATTCTTTTAGTACCGAGTGCTGTGTGATAATACTTAGATATTTTAGTGCCAATGAAAAAATACGAAGGAAAACCATATGAGCAAATAAAAAGATTTCATGTTTTGTGCTCTAATACATGAATCTCTTCATTCTACAGTATACTAAAACTCGCCAGAGAATTTGAAGCTCCTTATCACACTAGGATATTGGTTAATTTCACAGCCAAAATAATAGGGCTAGTAAAGTTATGAGGAATGACAGTGTACTTATCACATGGAGCAAGATTTATTTTCTCAAGTCTTCTTTGCGCAATAAGCCTTTCTATCCAATTTTTGCATTGAGTTTTCCAAGCTGTCAGCCTGTGGACTTTAATTCTTTACCTTTTGTTTTAAGAGTAGTGGGTACATTGGACAAAACATTGGTTTCTCAGTCTTCTGAACCTAATATGATTTTTATATATCTTTAGAAGGCACATATTTCACAGTCTGGGGTCAGGGGAGGGAATATTTCACTTGAAAGCCTTCTATGAGATGACTGAAAAAATTGCCAAAACAATTCAAGAATGATTTGGATGACAGAGCATGGGTTAAAATAAAAATATAATTCTCATGTTTGATTTTGAGGCATTCTCTTCTTTATTCCTTGAATCAGTAAGCATTTTTTTTTAACTCTGAATTTTAAAATGCATACATTTCCCTGGATGCTGTGAATTCTTCCTAAATTTCGAGGACACAAAGCTATTGGTCAGCTACTGAAAATTCACTAGCATTCTGAGTTCTGGCACTGCTCACTGGATGAGAACTGTCTTTGGTGATGTAACTAACTTCTTCACCTTGGTTTTCGGGAACTTTGCAAATCTGGATTTCCTGGCCTACCACAACCACACCTGTGACTCATTAGCTAAGTTTATCAATATCATAAGCCCAGATATACAACCTAATTGTTTCCCTGGTGTGCAAAAATGCAGGGCTGCTACAAATTTCAGTAGGTGGCATTATGTGAAATTACTCTCTACAGCAGAAAATTTCTCTCTTAAGGGTTTCTGGATTTCCGAAACTGTGGAATCCCCTCCACTCTTTTTCAGGGGCAGGATGCATGAGCCAAGTGAAATTTTATGGAAGTATTGCTGTCTTTATCATTGTTAGATCTGGTCCTCACTCCTAAGGTGAATGTTGATCTCGGAGGTTAGCTCCTTTCAAACTGCAAGTAAATCCTGAGAGAAAATCCCTGAGGTTGTCACCCTCATTTTTGCCTCTGAGCCTTGGCTGTGGTATTCCCTTATTGGAGTGTGCTCAGTTCCCCCTCTTTATTTAAATCCAAGGCATTCTTTTAAGCTCAGATCAAGCCCTACGTTGATTATTGAGTCTTCCCTCCCTGATAAATCCCTAGCTTCTCGGCTTTCTTCTTTGAACAATTAATACATTTACCCATCCATTTCACAATAAAAGATTTAAGTGGATAGCTACTGTCTGAGTCAGTTCAGGCTGCTATAACAGAATAGCATAGACTAGGTGGCTTAAACAACAAACATGCATTTCTCACATTTCTGTAGACGAAGTCTGCCATCAGGTTGCCAGCATGGATGGGTCCTGGCAAATCATTCTGGTTTACAGATGATTGACTTCTCATTGTCCTTTTATAGGGTGGAGAGAGAGTGAGTGCTGGTCTCTTCATATCTTCATAGGAAGGACTCATGAACTAATTTCCTCCCAAAACACCTATCTCCAAATACCATCACATTGGAGATTTAGCCTTCAACTTAAGGTTAACATTTAGTTCATAGCATAAACAAAGGGTAGAATTCAAGATGGTAGAATTAATGATGGTGGTATTATACTGCTGGGAAAGTTAATGTAAGGAAAATTTTTATTCAGATCAGAAAAAATGATAAACAAATTTGCTTATGAAGGTACTTGAGAATTGTTTGAACAATGGATCAGAAGTCCCATTCTAGAGAGGACTCAGCTATTAGATAGGTCATTTAAAGAGCCCTAAGACCTTTGAGGTGATATCACACTCTGTACTATATAGAGTCATTACAAATGGAGACCTTCCCTTATACTGTTTCTGTATGTTGAAAAGCAAAGCATGTTTTAGGGGGTGTTTACTTAATTCCAAATCAATTGAATTTGTTTTACCAGTTCCTCTTCTCCTATGTCAAGAGATACAGGGTAGCAAGGAAAAGACAGAGGGGAATCTTGCAGGAAATGTCACATGAAACTTAGAGTATGTCAATTATGTTAAATTTATGACATTTTACTTCATGTAATATCTGTACTTTTTATCAATAGAGAAATATAGTTTAGGCCTGGCATAGTGTCTCATGTCTATAATTCCGCACTTTGGGAGGCCCAGGCTGGTGGATCACCTGAGATTGGGAGTTCAAGACTAGCCTGGCCAGCAGGGAGAAACTCCATCTCTCCTAAAAGTACCAAATTAGTTGAACATGGTGGCGCACGCCTGTAATCCCAGCTACTCGGGAGGCTGAGGCAGGAGAATCACTTAAACTGGAGGCAGAGGTTGCAATGAGCCAAGATCGTACCATTGCACTCCAGTCTGGGCAATAAGAGCAAAACTCTGTCTCAGAAAAAAATGAGAAATAGAGTTTAGGCCTTCTGATCAAAATGATGCCAGGTGTGGACATAGGCAAAATTAAAAGTCTGAAAAATCCATTCCTTCTGATAACTACTCAGAATAAATAGTTCTTTATTTTGAAGTTGATAATACTGCGTTTTCTGTTTCTTACTTTTTGAAGAATTAAGTGATCAAAATAATAAGACTCTGCCTTGCTATATATTTGGTTTTTGTTATTGTGCCAAAGAAGTTGCATCCTTTATCGTTTAACGTTTACAACAGTCCTGTAAAGTAGCTATTGGTAAAAGTAATACTTTGTCAGTTTTCCAGAGAAAACTCCGGCTCAGAGGTTGAGTGACTTGTTCAAGATCATGCAGCCATTAGTAAAATGTAATCCCAATCTCTTTACTCTTAAAACCTTAATGGCACTAGCAGCATAATGCAATTAGCCTATTTATACACTGCAACTTTCAAGAGTTGATAAGTGGGTGTAATGTAGGCAAAAGAAATTTAAAATGCAAATATTTGAGTTTGTGATATAAAAATCAGTTTCTGTAGTTAGTTAAATGCTACTTGAATGTGGGCTGTACTTGTTTATTCATCTGAATGCAAGGGTTATTGCATATATTATCTTCAAGGACTAAGCTGAAAATGAAAAAAGATGTGCTAGTATTTCAAAAATCAGAGAGAGAGGTATCTTATGTTTTAGACAGAAGAGATATTGTAAGGAAAGATGCAGGGAGGGAAGCACTTGTGCCAAAAATGTCAGCATGTTGAAACTGAGTCACTTAAAAAAATGAGTAGAGGGCATAAAGGACTAATTAAGAACAAAGCAAGATTATGTATTTTATGTATTAGATTGAATGAACAGTGAATAAAAACATAGGGGTGTTTTCTCTGTAGGCTCCAAAACAGAAGCTTGGGAGTCACTATCTCCCATTTTTGTGTCGGGGATATGATGTACTCGACAGAGTACCAAGGTGGGGAAGCGCCTGCTGCGTAGTGCTTGACCACTCTTTACCCTCTGCCACCCACACTGTAATATGAAACAGACCACAGTGCTCCCAACAGCAGGTCTATAACCTCATTGATGCTTCTTAAGTGACCATAAAGAAGTTGACTGAGCATGAAATTTCATCATTAAAGTTTATGCTTTGAGTTGTGGGGAGGGGAGGAGAAACAAAAATCAAGACTAAATAAAAAAGAGGAGGAAGAAAAATTGATGTCAGCTCATATGAAAGGATGATGTGGTTCCTAAGAGATAATTAATTCTTAGCAGGGAACCGAAGATACTTTCAATTGTAAATCCAATGTGTGCTGCTGACTCTTACCCTTCCTATTATTCAGAAGAGAGGAGGAGGGAGAGTGCAAAGAAGTTCTGCTATTGATACCTGAGCGGGACATAGCAGCTGGTGTTTTGCTGAATTGTGAGGAAGGAATGTTGACAACCTTCTCAAAACATACAAGGAAAGGGGTTCTGTTGGAGAAACTCAAAGAAAAAGTATTCATTGAAAGGATAGTTTGTATTTATATTTTAGTGCAATTGTGTTGAATTGTTTGGGAAATTTACACACCAACACTTGTCACTTGGGCGACAAGAAGAAATGTCTTAATTTTCTGTAGTTTTATTTCTCACAGTCTTCTACTTGCTAAGTAGACTGAAGTTAAGGTGGAGTGGAGAGGACATTGTTTAACCATTAACAATGTACTAGTCTACTTCAGTCTATCTAGTGTATTTCCCATATCTAGATGTAAATAAATGCTGCTTTTCACATTTACCCCACCTTCTCCTGATGCTGCTTAACATGGTGTCTGGCTCCAAACTGAGAGGTAGGTGAGCTCAGAGAACTGCAGTAGATGAAAATCTGGGAATGAGGCCTGAAAGTCATTAATGGGGCTCATTTCAGCAGTGGGTGCCTCATCTGTTTTGGGCTTCACACTGGTGACCACAGAGGTATTAGGTCCTGTGAACCTTTGGGGGTGATGTGCTGACAGTGACTACTGGACTCTTATTCTAGCCAGCTTCCTCTTTATTTCAACCTTGAACCTCTGAGAATGTATCCACTTTCTCAGTACCCTCATGCCAATTTAACAAAACCCACAGAAACATCCGGATCGCTTGCATGCCACATGCAAGAGTGGGGCACCGATAATTCAGCCTCAGTATTATCACTTTAGCGCCTATCCTTCACCACAGCTGCACTGCCCACCTTGACCTGGATCAGGATGTCCCAGGACAGCTCTTTCTTTCCAGGCAAATTAAATGAGGGAAAGGGGCAAAGCTCTACTGAGTCTAGTCTTCTCGGCAACCTTTCCAACACATGAAAATCAGAAGCCACTTCTGCAGCCTGCCAATTTGCCCTTCTTCCGCAGTGTAATGGCTGGAAGGGGCCATCTCTCCATTTTCTCTTCATCTTTGGGAACAACTTCCCCCATTTTGTCTTCTCATTTCCCAGGGACACTAAACCTCATGATTTAGCTGTAATGGTAGATGGGGAGCAAGAAGAGAAATCTGCTTACCAATGAGAGAACGCGTAATGAGAGAGATTTACAAATGACCACATTGGTATAGATCATTACATTTGTACCCCATCATAGACTATAATGATATAAAATTCAAGACTTCCTTGCCACTATTGAAATGCTTAGGTAGAATGGCCTATTTGGCAAAACATATAATCATTTTATAAGGAAAACTTTTGAAATGTCAAGCTGGTAAAATTCAGATGGCTTTATGTGAGGCATAATATTATTTTGCTAAATAGAAGTTACCCTAAGAATCAAATACCAAAAAAGAGGGTTTTTTAAAAACAATGATGGCAGTAAATATTTAGTGTATGAATAGGGTTGTCAGACGTCATCCCAGAGTGGGCATTTTCAGTAGCACCTCACTCCTGCTGCCTTTCAGGGTCAGCAGAGAAACACTGCTCTAAGTAACCACACTCTGCAACTTTAAAGCTTTACTTTTCTTAGGGTGGCCTCATTTTATTAAGCTCAGGAGAGGCTGCAAGATTTACTGAAGTTCTGTTTTGGGGAATCATTAAGAAGAAGTAGATAGTTTCTTTGACTGTTTAAACATTTTCCTGAAATAATTGACTAGCATAATACCAAGAAGCTGATCTTAATGATTCAACTGCTAGATATCCCTTAGGTTGGAGAAAGACTTTATAAGAATAGAAAAAAGAAAAAAAAAAGACTTCTTGTTTGCTGAGGCTCTTATCAAAGATGTACTGCTGATCTCAATTTCTATTTCAGTTTTATTTTAGCAGGTTGTTTGATTTCAGGATTTCTTCTTTATATTCTGCTCCTTAAAAATTAAGCTAAAATTAATACAAATAGTTTCAATGATCAGTTCCTCTTCTTTACCCTAAATGTCTAACCATTGTGTGTTGTATGTTCACAAATGAGTCACATGTACATATTCATTATTTGGATGTGGCCTCTCAATGATTATATTTTCGCTTGCATTTGTCAGGATACATTATTAAGAATTTATGGTAATAGAGATAGGATTCTTTGGTGTATTCACTATGTGATGTTTAACAAAAACAGAAAAAAACATGTTTTAGGAGCTCATTTTTAACCATAATCTGAGTAAATATGTCCTTGAATACTTTCCCTTCAAAGTTTCTCTGTTTTCATTTGGGCAATACTCCCCTAAGAGTGTACATGCCAGTATCATTAAAACAGTGCCTTTTTATATATTGCTTTGAACCCAAAGTGAAAACATGTAAACATGCCCAACATAGTACACACTGTGTTTCCATACTGGCATTCTGTCCAGGAGAGAATCAGAAATGCTTTCTCTCTGCCTTAGGTTTTTAATTGCAAAAATCCCTTAATGGGCTTACATTGTTTATCCCATGATTCTGTAAACTCCTGTATTCATTTTACATTCTGCTGGTCTCCTCCTCGTGCATTTCAAAATCAGTACAAAAAGCCAGTCAAGGAAAGAAAATCTTTACAAAGTACTGTTCTAATGCAGCTGCCTCCTACTCTTCTTCAGCCTAATATTTATTAGCTTCTTGGTTTTATAATGAATTGATAAGAGTTTATAGAGATTAAAAACTCTCACAAGAGTCATCATCTGCCAAAGCAAATTCCACTGGCTTTGTAGGTGAAATGTACTAATAAATGGAAGACAGATGAAAGGAGTGAAACAATGATACCTATATGATCCAAAAGTAAAAAGAAAAAAAAGCTGGTGTTTAATTCCTTCAATGTCTTGAGAATCCATCACTCAGACAGACCTGTAGCAGAAATCTAATTCTCCAGTTGCTGGACAAAGTTAATTAATTTGCAAATGTATTTCATCTTCCAAGTGACAGCCTTGTCTACTCTAGGCAGTGAGGAAAGAGGAGGCTGAAACTGGAGCATGAAACGCTGGCGGGCTCACATGGCACGACTAACCCTGGAGAATCGAGGTGACACCAGCTCATTACGTCTTCTCTAAATGAGCTTCTTGTGAAAGGGAAATATTTTGATTAAGGTAGTGAGGGGGGCACTTGGCAATGCTCTCCATGTGCTGCTTCTAATTGCTCTACTCTACACTTGTTTCTTCAAAGGAAGGGTGCCTGCAGGGAAAGGGGCCCTCCTGGCTTTTGTCATCAGCCCCAAGATGGAGTGGAGAGATGTTTGCTTTTGCTTCCTGATTCCTGCAGGCGCTGTTTTTCTTGCCTTAATCTCCAGTGCTTTCATTCGTTCCACTTAAACTGAGAGTCTCAGATTTCTTTGTTTATAAGTTCCTTTAAAATTTTTAAGTTTTAGTATACATGTGCTGAAGGTACAGGTTTGTTACATAAGTGTACATTTGCCATGTTGGTTTGTTGCACCTATCAACCCATCATCTAGGCTTTAAGCCCTGCATGCATTAGGTATTTGTCCTAATGCTCTCCCTCCTGTTTCACCCCACTCCCAAATAGGCCCCAGTGTGTGATCTTTCCCACATTGTGTCCATGTGCTTTCGTTGTTCAACACCTAGTTACAAGCAAGAATATGCGATGTTTGGTTTTCTGTTCCTGTGTTAGTTTACTGAGTATGATGGTTTCTAGCTTTATTCATGTCCCTGCAAAGAACATGAACTCATTCTTTTTTATGACTGCATAGTATTCCATGGTGTAGATGTACCACATTTTCTTTATCCAGTCTATAATTGATGGGCATTTGAGGGTTCCAAGTCTTTGCTATTGTAAACAGTGCTGCAATAAACATAGGTATGCATGCATCTTTATAAATCAAATTTCATCAGTTAGTGACACACACACTGTGAAGATTCTAGCACAAGATTCAGTGGAGAGTATAGAGTTCTAACTTGGGCCATTTATTTTCTGTATACAGATTTTCAACTACAAGGATCCTTTCCCTGTATTCAGATCACTTCAAAGGCTTATATACTTCCATAGTATTGACAGAATAATTACAAAGTCAAAACAGGAGTGATGGTGAGAGAGGGAGTACAAGTATATTCAAGGTAGAGCTCTGCCTTAGCTTCTGCCTCTTTTCCAATCTATAGTTCTGTGTTTCTCTGTAAGGCTGGACTCCTTGGCCCCATCTGCTAGCTCAGCAACATCCCAGTTTGTTGAACACAAAGGAAGAGAGAATAGTCATCAGCATAGTGAACAAGGGGGAAGAGATTAAGGATAAAGTTAGAGATTTTTAAAGCAAAAAGATCATGCAGGGCTTTGTTGAACATATGATGGAGTTTGGCTTGTGTTCTATGTGCAACGGGGAAGCTACTGATTTTATTTAAATAGGGGAATTAAATGAGTTGAACTATGTTTTAAAAATAGCTGTTAGGCAGAGGATAGAGGGATAAGGGGAAAGAGAGAAATTAGGGTTGATGTAGTAAGGGTCTTAGTCAATGAAGATGGTGGTTTGGGAAGGTTGACAGACTGAAGATTTTTACTGGAGACAGAACAAACATGTTTGGCCAAAGGATTGAATGTGAAAGATGAGGAAAAATGGAGAAATCAGCATGTTTTATAAGTTGTTGGTTTTGACCTACTGAGTGGACAGAACATAAGCAGTAGAGAACTCAGTCATGTTGGAACTGGAGCCTTGGTGTGATCTTACTAGTTCCCATCCAAAGAGTGTGGGGGACACTGCCCCCAAATCTGTTTGGTGGCCAGATCCTAGAAGCCAACTTTTCTGGTACTTTCTACATTATTCTCTTGAAATCTTGTTGCCCTTTTCAGCAATTGCTCATTTGATGAGCCTTTCCCTGCTAAGCCTTGAAACAGAAAAGATGCAGTGATAACAAAATCTATGGCAAATTTTTACAAAAATGTCCTCTCCCTTTGAGTCCAGTATCCCCAGAAATGCCTACAGTGAAAATGGCCCCTTCCCTTCTGCTTTTCTAATGCACCACAAAGGTTATACATATTGTAATTATTTGTCCAGAGCACTCAGCACCTTATGTGTCCAGAATGTACAAAAACAATGACAAGAGACAACATTGTAGAAATAATTAGACAATCTTGAGGAACTAGGGGAGTTCATGCCCAAAAAAAAAGACAGAAATTTTACTGAAAAGAGAGGAAAAAATCAAATGAAAGAGAATTGTGTGTTCCTTTCCAAAGATCAGAGCTATTCTGTCGTGCTACTGAGCATGCATGTGGAAATTTCAAGATACATATCTCATTTTCTGTCTTGCAAAGTAGAGAAGCAAAAGCACTGTTTCTCTTCATTTAAGAATCAGAGACTTATTTCTGAGATAGTTTTACAGTATACCAATCAAATGAATTGTAGCTAAATATTCATTTTATTCAGGTGCTAAATGTCCAGTGAACTAATGAACAAGAGGACCATTTACTTCATTCAAGGGGGTAGAATTCCTATACCAAAAAAAGAGGTGAAAAGAAAAGAAAAAAACAAAAACACTGATTCACAAACGGTGTTAAGGAAACCTGTAAGTCAGTTTAAAAAAAAGATTGATCACCTGCAATCTAAAAATGGGGGTATAAAGCAATTTCTGTAATTCCAGATAGCACTAAAGAGGTTGAAATTGCTTCATTCTTTTAAAAGAAAACATTATTCTAGCTAAACTTTCCACCCAGTTGTCATGACAACCTTGCCATTTCCCACCATGTAGAGACAATTAGATATTAACCTGGGCATTTAGAGAAAGACACTCCTAACTTATACAAAGACTTGTTGATTTGTGTTAGACTGAGTAGACCAAAAAATTAGTATTACAATTCTTCCCAGAGCTAATACTCTTTAAGCCTTGAGAGCCATTGTCTTGGAAAGGAGTGGCACTGATTCTTACAGATAACTGAAACGCAGTCAACAAAAAGGGAATGTAAACTAAGTTGAATTAACTAGTACCCTTCCAGCTGCAAAACTAGTGGAAAAGAACCATATTTTTTTGGTTTTTCTGACATAAATCTTCAATATAACTGTCATCACTGTAGATTAATATTAAAATAGAAGAGCACTTTCCCTGAGATTTAATTGTGGGGAAAAATTGGTAGGGAATTGTACATCTATGTTTTCACAAATAGCCATTATTAAATCTTTAGCCATAACTCTTTCATTTACTTATATATATTGTGAGAGACAGCAAGGGAAGCATTGAATTGGAAACTACCTGAGAATGCAGGAATTAATCCTTCCTTTATTAAGGTTTTTGTTTAACTGGCACCCTTTCTTTTCTCATCGATTCAGATAATAATAAAATTCTTTTTGGGTTTTTTCATTATCTTCCTTGCTGTTAAAGTTTTTTCTACTTAATAATGCTGAGGGTGAAAGAGAAGTGGAGGCATATGTTTAGGAAGTCGGAACTGTTTTAGATTAAACAGAACTCCTGAAATGTATCTGAGTCATTGTTGTCACAGAGTATTTGTTTGACTCCACAAGCATGTTATTCTCTGGTTAATGTAGACGTTTACACAGACTAGAGCTGTCCTGGAAAATACGTACCATACAGATGAGAAGGTGAAATGCATTAAACATGTGACTATAAAACAACAACAATTTTTGTTAGAAAAAAATTGGGTTTTTCTCTTCAATGTACTAAACAAAGGAAGTGATATATTTTCTAATTATGTTGTCATTGTTCAAAATATTTAGGAGCTCTTTTCTTGAAAATTGCTTCTAGAATCTCTTGCATGTTATTTCGATTGTCCTAAGTGAAGCAAATCTGTATTCTTTAAGAGTAAGCCAAGTCTATTAAAAAGATGGATATTCATGTTCAGCAAAACCATTTTAACTTTAATATTTTTAAACTTTTAAAAGGAGCCATGAAGATTATATATGTGTGCATCAGGGTAGGGGGACTATATTCATGTGCTAGAGCTGCTGTAAAAAACAGATTGGCTGAACACGGTGGCTCGCACCTGTAATCCTAGCACTTTGGAAGAGGCCAAGGTGGGTGGATCATCTGAGGTGAGGAGTTCAAGACCAGCCTGGCCAACATGGTGAAACCCCATCTCTACTTAAAAAAAAAAAAAAATTCACCAGGTGTGGTGGCAGGTGCCTATAATCCCAGCTACTCAGGAGGCTGAGGCAGGAGAATCACTTGAACCCAGGAGGCAGAGGTTGTAGTGAGCCAAGATCGTACCACTGCACCCCATCCTGGGCAACAGAATGAGACCCTATCTCAACATACACACATATACACACACACACACACGCGCGCGCGCACACACACACACACACACACACACACAGACTGGGTGGCTTAAATGGCAGAAATCTCTTTTCTTACAGTTCTGTAACTAGAAGTCTGAAATTAAGGTGTCAGTACAGTTGGTTTCTTCTGAAGACTGTGAAGGAAGGATGTGTTCCAGGAATCTCTCCTTGGCTCACAGATGGCCATATGGCATCTTTTCCCTAAATGTTCACATTGTCTTCCCTCCTTCCACACATGTCCGTGTTCAAATTCTTCTAACTTATAGGAACACCAGTCATGTTGTATTAGGGCTCACCCCCAGGACTTCATTTTAATTTAATTACTGCGTTGAGGACCCTCCCAATACAGTCACATGCTGAAGTACTGGGGTTGGAGCTTCAACATATGAATTACAAAGGCAAGGGAGGGAATTCAGGCCGGTGGGTGCGACTTCTCAATAGAATGTGAAGGCAATTCTGACAGGAAAGCTTCTATGAAGGAACATTCCTCCTCAGAGGTTTTATCAGTTATCTCCTGCTGCATAACAAACCATCCTAGGATTAAGTTGCTTGTTCTCATAGTTCTGAGATGATCAGATGGTTTTCTTGTTTGTTAGTTTTTGTTTTGTTTTGCCGGATTTACCCAGCCTCACTTACGTGGTTTCATTAAGGGGAAAGTCCTCTGGACTAGGAGATACACGCTTAGACTCATTCACACATCTAGCAGTTGGTCCTGAAGGAAGGATGCCCTGTTCTTTTCAATAGGCACTCTCATTCTCCAGTAGGCTAGCTTCTTTGCATGCTGTTGTTTGGGCAGTGTTGCAGGAGGACAAGGAAGAATCCATAAGGTCTCTTGAGGCTTAAACTACGGTGTGGAACTCATATGCTTTCACTCTGACGTATTTCATTCAAAGCAAAGCACAGGCCAGCCTAATGTCAAAAGATGAAGAGATTCCACCTCTTGTTGGGAGGAACTACAAATGAATTGTGGCCATATCTAATCTGTCAGATACATAAGCAAATTCTGGTAAGTCTGTCAGAATATTAGTCTTCCATTTTATGCCACAATTTTTAGGCCCATTAGCTTTTTTGGGGGGTGGGGTGGGTAGGAAATAGTGACATACATAAACCCAAACAATTTTTTAACTTCCACTGTTTTTTAGTGTTTTATTCCTGCTTTATTAAATCTTACTAATTTTGATAAAATATTACATACCTCTTTTGTAAACTTCGTTTGCATGAAGCACACACTGGCCAGATGACGATGGCAGGAATCCAAGACGCTGCTGAAGAGTAGAAAACAGAGCTTATACATAGAGTATGTTAGTTTCTTTCATGTGCCAAGGAACAGAGTAGTATAACTAGTCAGGTGATAAAGCCATATTGGAAAGATACATGAACAAGTGAAGGAAAATCGAGCTCTCCGTTGAGAGGCAGCCAGACCACATAGATAACTCGCACATCATAGTAGGCATCTGTTGTGTGGCATGGCAACTATGTTAGTTCCCTGAGGCTGGTGTAACAAATTATCACAAATTTGGCAGCTTAAAACACAGAAATGTATCTCTCTTACGATTCTGGAGGCCAGAAGTCCACAGCCCTGCAGAGCTGTACTGCCTCCATGGGGTCTAGGGCAGAATCTCTCCTTACCTGCTCCAGTTTCTGATGCCTACCCCAGCATTCCTGGGCTTGTCTCCACATCCCTCCAACCTCTGTCTCCATCTTCACTTTACCTTCTCTTCTGTTTTCCATGTTGTTTCCCTTTGCCCCTCTCTTATAAAGATGCTTGTGATAGGGTTGGGGCCTATTGAGATAATCCAGGGTAATCTCCTCATCTCAGAAAACTGTCACATCTGCAAAGACCCTTTCAAATAAAATAGTTTACAAATTTCAGGATTAGAACTTAGTGTCGTTGGATATCCATTATGCCACTTACTACAGCAACGTTCAGTGTAAGGCTTTCTTCAGCCTCCAGAGCTGAGCTGTTGCAGAGAACAAATAAGACATGAGAAGGGAAGGACAGTGCGGATATCCAGCTGTGCCTGTCCGCCTTGTTGTCCCTTATTGCCAGCCCCAGCGCATGGCACTCCACTGAGCTGTGTTCTGGAGAAGTGCGTGCAGTTCACTGTCATTCAGGATCCAGAGCCTCTTCTCAGTTGCAGTGAGCGTAAGAGGATGTGGCTGTAGTTTTTTGTGTGTGTGAACACATACTCTTGTGTTTAAAACATCTGCATTAATTCCCCTGAATCCTAGTTAGAAGAGGCAGCTAAGCTTAGCAGAGGGAAGAGCTCAAACTTTAGTTGAGTTATGGCAGAGAACACAGAAATGCTCACTGATGCCTTCCTAGATGACAGCCAGGCCAAAGAACTCTAACTGAGCTCCTGTATGCCCAGGACAATTCAGACAGGCAGAAATGGCTTCATGCATTTTGAGGAGCAACTGATTCCAATTTTTATCTGTCTTTTGACAAGTAGTAGCCCTTGTAAGAGGTGCATAGGCATAATATTTTACATGTAATTTTACAAGGGGTCATAACTTCAAGTGCAACACAAGATAGAAGATATGCTTCAGAAAGACAGGTATTTTGAAATTGTTGTGTTTCAAGTGCCCAGAATAGAGCCACGGATAACTAGAACTTTGTTAAAACCTTGCTTTAAGAGGCCCCACCAAGCACAAGAGATTTAGTGATGGTTTTTCCATATGGTACAATTCCCTGACAAGCAGTTAAATAATTTAGGTTTATGGCTACCAGTTACCATCACGTAGGCATAGTTACTAAGGCATGAGGCCATTCTAGTACTTTTCTTAAAACGAATTAGTTAACTCTATGTAACAGTGTCACTGCACATAAGACAGAAGGTGCTTGACAACACGATCTCTAACGACTGTGGAATTTCCACATGCCTAAGAATCATCTCGGTGGTTTGTTAAAAGTAACGATTTTCTGCTGGGTGCAGTGCTCATACCTGTAATTCCAGCACTTTGGGAGGCTCAGGTGGGAGAATTGCTTGAGGCCAGGAGTTTGAGACCAGCCCGAGCAACATAGTGAGCCTCTGTCCCTATTAAAAAAAAAAAAAAAAAATAGCTGGGCATGGTGGCATGTGCCTGTAATCCTAGCTACTCCAGAGGCTGAAGTTGGAGGATTGCTTGAACCCAGGAGTTCAAGGTTGCAGTGAGCTATGATCGCACCGCTGCACTCCAGGCTGGGAGGCAGAGTCGGTGTCTCTCCCTGTCTTTCTCTCGTGTGTGTGTGTATGTGTGTGTGCACATGCATGTGTGTGTGTTATATGTAGTGTAAATACATATATGCATATATATTAGTTTGGTGCCAAAATAATTAGGATTTTTGCCATTGAAGGAAATGGCAGAAACCACAATTATTTCAACCATATATATAAGTAATGTATACAATTTTGCCATAAGCTCTGATTCAACAGAAATGTGGTACCCAGATGCTTCAGATACAGGTGGTTGAGAACTGCATGTTGAGAAACACTGCCCTCAGCAGCATTCCAGAACTTACAGTTTATGATATTCCATGTTCTAGCAAAGCCAACATACAAGTCATACTCAATAGGCAACAGAGGTGACATGCGGAAAGACAGCTATGCTGAAAATAGTGTTTCTAATTTGTTTCCATGATGTTTTGAAGGCATGAGTGATCATAGCTGTAGGCACTCCTTCTGGGTCATAATAATATTAATAAATAGTAGAAATAATAGTATTAAAACAAAGTACCTAGAATTGAGCTTTCATCACAGAGAAAATGTCTTTTTTTTTTTTTAATCAGTAGAAAGAAATGGTGCTCTGTCCCCCTTGATGTTTGGTTCACTCCTAGATATCTGTCATTTCTGAATCCATGTCATATTTCTCAGCTTCACTTTGTAATCTTGTATCAAAGAGAGAGCATGCTGGCAGTTTCTGAAAATATTTGAGAAACACATAAACACAAAAAGGCCCAGAGAGAAAGCTGAACTCCTGTTGGTGGAAATGAGCCACCTGTGTAATCACCAGGTTTCCATCACACATCTAGAGAGCGTTTTTCTGTTATACTTCAACGAAGCTCTGTGTTAGAACTCACTTATATGATCTGTTTTTATCCATGTTAACTGTATTCTAGCAAATAAAAATTTAAAAATGAAATACTAGGGGAAAAGTGTTAAGCTTAGGTTTAATGACTTTTTTCTTCATGGGGATTTTAGAGCAAGGTCATGCTTTAGAATTTTCGAGTAATAGCTTATTTGATGGAATCATAATGATCAGATTGTCCCCAGGAAAACTAGGACAGAATGGGCTGTGCTTAGCAAGCCCTGCATCTAGCAGAAAGCTTCAAGATCCTCAGGAGAAGTGGCTGTCCTGGCTCTTTCTTCTTTGCACTGAGAAACATTGATTACCAACCTGTAGACTTTTCCTGACATGACTATTTCTGGGTTTGTCCTTGACAAAACATACAGGAACCTGAGCAACATGCTAATTCAAAATGTACCAATAAGATCTTTGAGACACAGTTACACTCTGCAGGTCTTTAGACAGCTCATGATTCAGAAGACACATAATTTGGAAGCATATTTAAGTTACCTAATTTTTTTTGATGTAGCACTAACTGCTTTGGCCTTTTTACTTTTAAATTTCCTCTTCCCCAATTGTGGTTTTAATTCAATTTTGTAAAGTTCGCTTTTAACAAATAATTAAGTATGCTGATAAGGCCCTAGATAATTTGAATAATATGGTTCATAAATTTGATCTTTTAAGTATGTGTCAAACTTTAGTCCCAGAAAACAGAGAATAGAACTTATCTTTAAACAATTACAGACTATTTACAAAAATTGTACATATATTACCTTCCAAGATAAACGTCAGTAAAATTGAACAAAAGAAAAAATACTTATAAGTGGGAGTTGAACAATGAGAACACATGGACCCGGGGAGGGGAACATCACACACCAGGGCCTATCATGGGGGTGGGGGGCTAAGGGAGGGATAGCATTAGGAGAAATACCTAATGTAGATGATGGGTTGATGGATGCAGCAAACCACCATGGCAAGTGTGTACCTATGTAACAAACCTGTATGTCCTGCACATGTATCCCAGAAATTAAAGTATAATTCAAAAAAATACGTATTGATTTGTGTATTGAGACCTTGGTAAATTCACCTTTAACTTCTGGTAGCTTCTTTGTAATGCTTCCTATGAATCATGTTTATGTGAATAAAACCACTTTAACTTCTGTTTTTTAAAAAAAGAAAAGTACAGTTTGTTTTTTTTTTGTTTTGTTTTGTTTTTTTTTTTTTGACAAACTATAATTATGTTATAAACCGTTGACAAAAAGACAAAGTAATGTGGTCACTGGTGGTGGTTCACACCTGTAATCCCAGCACATTGGGAGGCCAAAGGGGGCCAGGGGTGTATATCCCTTGAGATCAAGGGTTGGAGACCAGCCTGGCCAACATGACAAAACCCTGTCTCTATTAAAAATACAAAAAAAAAAAAAAAAAAAAAAGCCGTGAATGGTGGCTTCTGCTTGAAGTCCCAGCTACTAGGGAGGCCAAGGCAAGACAATCACTTGAACCCAGGAGGCAGAGGTTGCAGGGAGTTGAGATTGTGCAGCTGCACTCCAGCTTGGATGACAGTGAGACCCCGTCTCAAAGAAAAAAAAAACAAAGTAATGTACTTAATAACATAAAAGTTAAACTAAGTTGAATATATATTTTTAATAATACTTATATCTAAAAAACAAAGGCACAAAATATCTAGAAAATGTGATTTTATTAACACTTTTGTGATGTACATTAAAATGTGTTTGGAGGAAAATACATAGCCTGAATTGGCTACATGACTAAACAATATATTTGAGAATTATTTAACTGAAAAGATAGAAAAACAAAAGCAAATGTATCCCAAAAATTGAAATTTTAAAATTTTAATTTAAAAAAAGATAAATTCAAGTGCTGTTTCCAAAAAAAAGAAAAAAAAGTGAAATAATCAAGAAAGGAGACGGCAAAATGACCAAAATCAGAAATAAGAACAGATTAAATCACTCCTGAGAATAAAACAAATTTTAAATTTAATAAATGAATACTCTTAAATTTTTTTCAAAATACTTTGAAAATAGGAAATAAAAATGTTTAAGGAAATTAAAAATTAAACTGAAATAATTACATATGTAATATATAATCAGATATATCACTAAGGAGAAACACTAAGAAGATTATCACAGAGCCAACTTTCAAGATAGAGGTAGGACCAAAAATGCTTTCAGGGCTTTCTTTGAAATATTCATTGAGAATTCCTTTAATACAATAAACAAGAAAAAAACACATTTTCTTATTTAAAAAAAATCCAAACAATTATGAAAAAAGAAAATTTGTCATGTGAACATTAATACTAGTAAAGAAAATATCACCAAAATGAATTCAGGTGCAAATGAATATAATGTTGCACCATGACCAAGTGAGGCCTGTTTCAGAAATGCAAGGATGGCTCAATAATAAGAAATCTACTAAAATAGTTCAACCCATGAATAGGTTAACAAGGGAAAATATATTTATCTTGATTGAAGTTCAAAGCACTTGGAAAATTTAACCTTCATTTCAAACTTAAGTGCAATTTAAAACACCTTTGCCTAAGTTGAAAGGGTGCAAACTTACCTGACATGACATGAATACATTCTGTAAACTCAAACAGGCCTTGGTGAAACACTAAAGTTATTCCATTGCTGTTCTGAAAAGGAAACAGTACCCTTATTACCCTTCTTAAACATTATTTTGGATGTTGTAGATAATAAAGTTTTATAAAAAATAAAATATATGATACAAAAACTGATCCAAGCTTATTCCTGTAAGAAAATGAAATAATAAAATAAAAATAATTGAAAAAGAAATACTGTTATATTTGTACATTGTATATGTCCATTCACACATATAAACCAACTAACAACTAGTAGAAATAATCTTAAAAGGTGGTTTATTATTGTATTATGATATACAGTAATTAAAAACAAATGGAAAGTTAGTGGATGAGAAATTCAGTACATTAAAACAATCAGAAAGATATGCTATCTTAGAGCAAGCTTAATAAGCAATGTGTAGATCCAATAAAAAATTGTACAACTCTACTGAAGAACAAAAATGTCTTGGATGAACAAAAATTCATACCCTGTTTGAAAATAGGAGGATTCAATTTTAGAAAAATTACAACATGCCCCAAAATGTATAAATGCAATCTCAAAATAGCAATAAGACTTCGGGGGAAATTGAAAAAATAATATGAACTAAAGTATTTCTAGAAATCGTGACATTAAAATACCCAGAACATTTCCAAAATAAGTTGGGAGGATGGGGAATCTTTCAGATACAGATATTTCAGAACCCAAGCATTAAATATATAATTTGACATTGACTTACCAATAGGCAGGCAGAGTAATGGGAGAGAACAGAGAGGTTATAAATAGACTAACCATTATATAAGAATTTATATGTCAAAGGGGCGGAGCAAACTGGATTTAGTAAATGTTGTGGCAACTGGCTAGCAATTGAAAAAATATACTGGACTCATACCTCCTTATGTCATAATAAATTCCAGATAAGTCAAAGGTTTTAATGTTAAATGACCCCTTAAACAGCAAGAAGAATTTTAAAACATTTTTTCTTTTTTTTTTTTTTTCAGATTTTGAGCTGATAAAGTACTGTTTAAGGAGAGAAAGAATATAAGTCATAATGAAAATATATTTGGGATATAAAAAATTAAATATTTGTATAGCCAAAAATATCGAAAGATAAATGATAAACTAGAAAACATTATTTAGAGAAAATAAAGCTAATTTCTATACCATACAAGGGTCTCTTAACAACTTAAAAAATTTAAAAGAAAAACAAATAGGTAAAAGGCATGAACAGAGATCAGACAGAAAAAGAACTATAAATGAATACCTTGGTCACCCTAACATCAAAGAAATGCAAATTAAAACAACAATTAGGTACTACTATGATTGGCAAGAATAAAACGTTTATGGCCTTGAGAATTGATGAGGGCATAAGGAAGTGCATACTAACATATTTCTGTGATGGGAATATAAATTGGTGCATAATTTTGAAGACAAAAATGGCAATATCTACCAAATTATTATCTACATAGTTTTTGAGCCATCAGCTCCCTTCTAAGATTTTTCCCCCCTAGATTCCTTACAGACATGCACAAATATATGTTACAAATTGCCCTTTTTTGTTGTTGAGACAGTGTCTCACTCTGTCATCAAGGTGACAGTGTTCAGTGGCTAGATCTCAGTTCACTGGAGCCTCTACCTCCCGGGCCCAAGCGATCCTCCCACCTCAGCCTCCTAAGTATATGGGACTACAGGTGAGCACCACCATGTCTGGCTAAATTTTTGGTATTTTTAGTAGAGATGGGGTTTCACTGCAAAACTTTTAAATAGCAAGAAAACAAAATCCTAGATGTGTATAAATAGGGATTGGTTGAATTTGTTACATTTTGGCACTTGAGTGAAAAATTTTTATATATGCAAGTATTAAAAGCTTTTCAAAATACATTAAGATGTAAATAACATAACCATAATTTTATTTGTATAAAATATACTATAAGAAAATAGATACATACACACACACACACACACCCCCACACACACACTCTCACACGCACACAACCTGATAGCAGGGATTTCATTTTGGAAATGGAAAGGGGTCAGAGTGTGAAGGAGGAAGATTTTTATCTTCTTTCACAACCTCTGGTTTCTTGTTTGAGCAACATGTATTAATTTAGTAGTAGCTGTAATAATAACATTTTAAGGAATAAATGAGAGACACATGAGCCGGCAGCAAGAATGACATATCCTTTTTCCACTTCATAATGCCATCAGGAAATGTCTCACAAATACTAGCAGAAAAAAGCAGTAGTTTCAGTTACTATTAGTCCATAATACCGTAAATGCTTAGTCTCAACCACGGATTGACTATGTAGCAAATGAGGAAGTATATTCCCTGTTTTATCACAGAGATAAGCAGGGAAAGAAAACTGATTTGGGGTGTTGGAGCATGTAATGGAAACAACAGAAATATTAAAGCCAAGAAATCTAACCAAAAGTCTTGTTTTTTATATTCACTGTGTGACCTTTTACAGTCACTTAACTCCTCTGAGCTTCAGTTTTCCTATATATAAAATGAGGATAATAATCTTTAACAAATCAAATAGTTAGAAAAAAATATTTATAAATACTAGGATGCAAAATAGAAGTTTTATTTGTTTTGGAGGAAATACACCATACTTTATAAACTTTCAGAGCCCTCTTATGTCAAAACACATAGAGTTAATCAGCATGGCATCAAAGTCAGGATGACAGAAAGATGATGCCTGTTCCAGAATTTGTACTACTACAAATCTGAAGTAGATTTGTATATGCTGAACTTGAAAAGGAGACATAGTCAGATTCTCAGTTCACTAGTTTCTTATGCCAAAAGTTAACCATACACATCTCTTCCTTGACCTAATTTTTTGTCATCTGCCTCTATTTTTTGCTATTTAACTTAGCTAAAGTATTTTCCTTAACTGTTTGTTAGGATTACTGAACATCAGTTGAAGGTATGATCCATTCAATCATTCCCTGAGCAATGATGTATCAAATTCGTTAAAACCAGAGACAAACTTAGAAAATGAGAGATGTACATACAAATTAACCCTGGAAAATCACTGTTTAATTCTTGCTCGCTGTGATGCTTTAGCTTAAAGTGGAAATAGGATTAGCCTTTATGTCATTGATTATTTAACTGTTGTATTACCAGAAAATATCCAATTTACTTTGCCTATAAGAAAGGAAACTTCTCTATATCAAAGAAAACTCTTTCATAATCTGGCAGAAATACTGCCAAGTCTGATCTTTCATTATTTTCCATAATGATCTTTCTTCTATAGCTAGTCATGTAATATGTCCAGTTAATTTGGCCTGTCAGTTTTCCTCCCAGGGTCTTTGTGTACTACAGGTTTTTCACCTGTTGTTTATGGTCTCTCTCCTTCAACCTCTCCCACCAGAACCCAGTTCTGATCTCTTCCTCCTCCATCAATGATTGTGTTGCTCATTGTGACTCCTATTTACTTTCAACTTAATGACATTTCATGTCATTAAATTAGGCCAGGCATGTAATCCCAACACTTTGAGAAGCCAAGGAAGGACGAACCCAGGAATTTGAGGTGTCAGTGAGCTATGATTGCACCACTGCACTCCAGCCTGAGTGACAAAGTGAAATTCAATCTCTAATAAAAATTTTTAAAAAATTAAATTGATGTTTAGCAACTTAATCTTTCAGGACTTCACCTTCCTCATCTATAAAATCAAGCATTTGATGAAGTTTAATCATGTATTCAACAAATCTTTTACTAATGACTTCATGCAAGGTAGTTTTCTATGTGCTGGGGACTTCACAATTAAAAAAAATAGAATTAAGATTCTCTTGAAGTTACATTCCTCTGGGAAGAGACATGATATTAGCATAGTAAAGATCTATAATATACTGAGGTCAACAATGATAAATGCTATGGAAAAAACAGGTGAGAAGCAGAAGAATTGAAGCACCAGGGATAGGATAACCGTTGGGCTACAACTTTAAATGAAGACAGACTTCTTTCTTATAATGTTCTGAGTTGATATATTTTGCATATTTCTTTCAGGAAGATTATAAGTTCCAAGACAATAGGACATCTGTCATCAGTGTCTGTTCTTTCACACTGTGAGGAATATGACATAATAAATAAAAGAATAAGGTTTCAGAATAAGGATTTGGAAGATAATTCCAGGTTTGCACTTCACTTGCTGTGTAACTAAACAAGCTGCTTAATCTCTCTTAGCCCTTGTTTCCTCCTCTATAAAAAAAAAAAAACATCTACCTTGTAAGATTGTTGAGACTGACATTAGAGAGTTCACATTAGTGTGTCTAACCCACTGAAAGCACTCAACAAATGGGAGCTAGTATTACTTTTTCTATATAAAAAGTTTACACGCAGTACCTATTTATTGAATTAAAAGGTGCCCACTGTGTTAGCCACTAAAACAAAATGGATTATCATAAGCAAACTCTCTAGTACCTTTCACTTTCACAGAAGTAGTTAATTCTTTTGTGCGATGTACAATAAAATCCTAGGTTTTCTAAAGGTAGCTATTGAACAAGTGGAAAAATGTAAATAAGGTCTGTAAATTAGATAATGTTATCACAGTAATGTTACTTTCCTGATTTTGATAATTATACTGTGATTATGTAGAAGAATGTCCTTAGTTTTAAGAAATTCATTCCAAAATCCATTTATGGGTAAAAGGCATGTCTGCAACTTTTTAATGGTTTAGAATATCCATATGCATGTTTGTGTGCATGTACACCTACATATGTGTATACATAATATATATGTAAATACAAGGATGTACACACATGAACACACGTGCATACAGGAATCTGAGTGGTGGTAGTATGAGAAATTTTGCAACTCATTTGTAAGTCTGATACTGTGTCACAATAAAAAGTTACAATTAAATGTACATATTATTGAATGAATTAGTGGCTAAACGAGGGAATGAGAAAGCATGAATTAAGCATTATCAGAAAAAAATAAAATCACTTAGACATTTTGTAAAATCTTTTGTATAACTCTTTCTTAGAATGCTTAAAGAATACTAAGACATAAAATATTTGTGAATTAAGAATAGAGAAAAAACTGAGTTTGTAGGGTCTTATATCTAGGCATTGTTAAAGTCTGAATGTGTTGCCCAGAATTCATGAATTGGAAACTAATCCACAATGCAACCGTATTGGAAGATGTGGCCTTTTGGGAGTTAATTTTAGATCATGAGGGTCCACTCTCATAAATGGATCAATGCCTTTAGAAAAAGGGCTTGTGAAAGTGAGTTTGTCCTCTTCTGCTCTTCTGCCATGTGAGGACACAGTTTGTCCCCACTTTGGCCCTTCTGCCTTCTTCCATGTGAGGACATGCAAGGAGACCTTCACCAGACAGCAGATGCAGGTGCTTTGATCTGGGACTTCCCAGCCTCCATACTGTGAGAAATCTATCTTCTTTGTAAATTACCCAGTCATAGGTATTTTGTTATAGCAGCACAAATGAACAAAGATAGGAACCATGTCTTTCAGATGGAAATCTTGTGCATATGATAAGTACGTTGGCAGATTTTAAAGATAACAATTTTGATTACGAACATTACAACCTGTGATGATAAAAAACTGTATTCATAATGAAATTATATAGAAAAAACAGAAATCATAATACAACTGATCAACGTCCCTCTTTTGTATGGTTTTAACAAGGTACAGATGAATGTGTAAGCCCTGAGGATGTTTTCCTTTGTTTAGTTATATGTAGTTTAATAGGCCTTGCTAGAAATTCACAAATTCAACGATCAAACAAATCAGGGGATTTATTATCAGATTTTCTTGTCTTTTTTTTTTTTAATAAAGACTAAACTTTCTATCCTCTTACTTTGGGCATTACCAACTCATTAAAATTTTATACTCTTCTCTAATTAAATATAGAACTTGTCTATGCAGCAGATATTCTAAGAAACCACAGAGCTGGAGTAATTAAATGAAAAACAAATACAAGGAAATATCTATGCCTTTTTATGTTTTCTTAAGATATTCTATGCAATTTGTATACTCAGTCTTACAAGTGTGTCTATTTTCATTTCTCAAGAGCTCTTGTTTTTCCCTTTTTCTGTGTTACTGTTTTAAAACAGCCAAACATCTATTCAATCACATTATATACACATACATATATATTTTCTTTCTATCTAGAAAGACCCGTTTTGAAAGAAAAGAAAGAAAAAAATGCCTAAATGAAAGCCCCTTTAATCAGTTACAAGAGTGCTGTACCAATTACTTCCCTACAGGGTGACCTTTTCATCTTTTAATGGCATTTTGGAATAAAATCACCCTAACATGTTGGGAGTGTTATGCGTGTCACATTTCCAATTCTATTTTTTCTCTTGTTGGCGCTGAATAAGGCCTAATGTATTCATGACCTAATTAGAGTAATTTTTGAATAATAATGACCTCCTGGGGGAGACTTTTTTCTTGCTACTATTCAGACACATTAACTAGAACAAGTGTTTCTTAATTTTTAAGTGTTTCTCTGGTTATTGGAAATATTTTTGCTTCATTTAAAATGGAAATTATATAACAGGAATCCCTAGAGGAAATGAAAAGCACTCTGTTTTAGTTTTGTGATGCTTTTTTCTCTTGAAAATGAAGTATTGCTGTTATGTTAACATGTTCATCAGTTCTTTCATTCTCATGGAATGTGACTATCCAAGAAAGACATATCACCACCTTTGGAAAAAAGCTTAAGTAATTTTTACAGCTCCTCTTGCAGCCGTATCTCTAGGTTTCCGAATTAGTTGCACAAAGACTTTCGTTCCAGCCATCTCCTTTTTTACTACCTTGTCTTATGATGAAGTAAATGTCGAGACAAAAAAAGCAAAAAAAAAAATTTGACACATTTTAGAATCTTATGGATTATTCACAGCTTATAAAAGACTAAATAGTTTTGTTTTCATTTAAATAAAAAACCTCCATTGTGTGTGTTTGCGTGTGTATATATTTAATACCTAACTTTTCCTAGGAGACCAGCAGAATGGACAATACCTCATCTCCTATCCTCATCACCACCAAAAGTTCACGCTGTACACTTACACATCTGGTCATTTGAGTTGATTTGCCCATCTGCTCATCTGACTCAACTTCTCATTCACTCACACAGTCATGCTATTTCTCCTGATCTCTTCCTCTGTCTTCATTAAAATACATGCTGTCTCTAAATTCCCCTTCAACCTTCCAACTTTTATGAAAACCTGACCGTCGCTTGAGAATCCAGGTACTGTCACATCTGTTTTAACTGGTGACTTTTTTTCTCCCTACTCCATAGAACAGGTCCTTGAGGTTGAGTTGAGGAACTTGCTCCTCACGGCTTCTTCTAGACAATTTTTCTTCCCACCTGTTTTCAAAATCCTTAGCTACTCCACAGTTTCTCATCAGACTATATCTACTACTGCTCTTTATTTTAGTCATATAGCAACCAGCCATTCTCCAGATTCTAGGACCTGCCTTACTTTTTTGTTCTACCTCTACTGCTGTATGAAATTTAATAACAATAATGTAACCGCTAAAATCTTTACTGCAATAATCCCTCCCTCTTATATTTCAAAATCATTTTCTGTCTAATGTACACACTTCAACAATTCTTTGGCCCCATCAGAATCAATTCTTTTTTACTGAGCCACGTTTTTCTCACATCTTCAGTTGCCTATTTATACTAAAATGGCATTGTTCTTCAGTAGTCATTACCTTGCATAAATTCTCATCTTTCTGGCCCCTTGCTTCCTCTTTCCTACTTGTAAAACAAAACCAAAAAGTTAATCAAATGCAAAATGTTGATATTTTTGCATATCTATCCAAACAACTGAATTTAAGTTGGGAAAAATCACACTACTATACCAGCTAACCCTACTTTAATCTGGTAACAAAAAATTTTCAAGTGGGCTTTCACCACTACTCAACAATAGTGTTGATACTGTGTTTTTCTCGTCAGTTTTCTCTCCCATTTACTGAGGTGAATATTTCACCCCTTTGCCTCCTTAACCAAATATTTCCTCATTTCCAATCTCTCTCATTTCTGTCTAACCCACATATACTTCTTTTGTTTAGCTCAAAAGAGAAAAGGAGTTTTTGTTTAACCTTAAAGGAGTTTGAAACTATGGAGCCCGAAGGCTGTTTCTAAATGTAGCTTGGAAACATAAAGGCTGTAGACACAGCTCTGTCTTAACTGTCTAAACTTGGGCAAGTCTTTAACATCTTAGTATCCCTTTATTCAACTCTAAAATAAGATGTGTGAATGGAAAGTTTACTACAGTCCCTATAGAAATAAACAGACATTTAACCAGACTCTTGAAAGTCTTATAAGTTCCTTGCTAATCTAGCCAGTTGAATTCTGCATTCATTTGTGTGTATATATATATATATTCGTTATGGCTGATGGCTTAGAGCATGGAGAGAGGATGGCAAGACAGAATCTGAAAGCAAGAAAGTGAGAAGATTGAGAGGTGTGGAGAAGGAAAAAGCTGATCTTCGAAAAGTACAGTAAAATGTCCTTGGGTATCTCAATATACCTTTATTGTTCAGGTAAAAAATCTGCTGACATTATAGGATATTACAAAGGCATTTCAATATTTGTGATACTGTAATCAGTTAGAATTCTGAAAGCCATTAGAGAACAGACTGTCCTGAATGTCATGTGTATTTTATAAAGGAAGATATTATAGCAACAAATTGTTAAAAAAAAAAAAAAAATCAAACCTTGAACGATGAAACAGAGGCAGGGGCCACACTGTATCTACACAGTTTTAAGTAGAAGAATTGTGTTACCATTGGGGGTACAAGAGATGGAACCCTGCAGGTTCAGGAATGGTTAGGGAACAGTGCGGAGCCAGTGCTCACCCAAAAAGCAGCTTTTTGAAAATTGGAAAAGGTGTCACCTCTGGGTGAACCTTAAAGTATTTCCTCTTAATACATTCGAGAATGATTCCTGTGTATGGACAAAAGGGATCCTTTTGAATTGCAGTTGCAACTTTATTCCCTCCTGTGTCCCCAAGGATGATATAATGATAAAAAGGCCTTTATCATTAATGAGCAGAAGCACATAAGGAATTTCAGCTCCCATTGGTCCTCCTTGGCCAGGTGTTCTTGTGCAGGGTACCACTCAGGGCCAGGTGGCGTGAGTCTGGCATTAATTGATTGGTTAATAGAAGAGAAGACTATTCTAAGTAAATCTTAGCCTATTTAGGCAAATATCTCAAAGGACAGATAATTGGCTCTCCAAGGCTTAGTGTGTCAGATGGAATGATGTCTACCTAGAACTATTTCATTTAGAATGGCCTTTCTTACATAGTTAAAAGTAGGGCAGTATGGCCATTTTCACGATATTGATTCTTCCTAACCATGAACATGGAATGTTTCTCCATCTGTTTGTGTCCTCTCTTATTTCGTTGAGCAGTGGTTTGTAGTTCTCCTTGAAGAGGTCCTTTACATTCCTTGTTAGTCGTATTCCTAGGTATTTTATTCTCTTTGTAGCAATTGTGAATGGCAGTTCATTCTTGATTTGGCTCTCTTTAAGTCTGTTATTGGTGTATAGGAATGCTTGTGATTTTTGCACATTGATTTTGTATCCTGAAATGACACTGCCATGCGTGTACCTATGCAACTATCTTGCATGTTCTTCAAATGTACCCCAAAACCTAAAATGCAATTAAGGAACAACAACAAAAAAAGAATGATTTATATATTCTGGATATAAATGTTTTATATGGGTTGTGAAAAAAAAAATAGGAAAGGTTAATTAATTTTACAATTAAGTATTGCTAGGCTTTGAATATTTGTGTTCTTCCAAAATTCATGTTGAAAGTAAATCTCCAATGCAATAGCATTAAGAAGTGATGCCTTTAGGGGGTGATTAGGTCATGAGGACATTACCTTCATGAATGGAATTAGTGAGTGGCCCTATAAAAGGGCTTGAAAGAGGCTGGTAGGCGCTTTTGTTTCTTCTACTATGTGAGGACACAGCAACAAGGCACCATCTTGGAAGCAGAAAGCAGCTTTCACCAGACACTGAATCTTCTGACACTTCAATCTTGGACTTCCCAGCTCCTAGAACTGTGAGAAATAAATGTCTTTTTTTTTTTTTTTTTTTTTTT
>NW_022436980.1:4086949-4176132 GCF_009761245.1 Sapajus apella
CTCCTGCCCCAGCCTCCTGAGTAGCTGGGATTACAGGCACGCACCACTATGCCCAGCTAATTTTTTGTATTTTTAGTAGAGATGGGGTTTCACCATGTTGACCAAGATGGTCTTGATCTCTTGACCTCGTGATCCACCCGCCTCGGCCTCCCAAAGTGCTGGGATTACAGGCTTGAGCCACCGCGCCCGGCCTAAGAAATGTCTTTTATTTATAAATTACCAAGTGTAAGGTATGTTGTGTTAGCAGCCCTAAATAACTAGGACAAATATTTTAGCAATGGGGAAAAAATTATTTTCAAATAAAATGTTCCTGGAACAAATGGATATCTATATGTGGGAAAAAAAAAAAGTCCACTTCTACTTTGCTACACACTAAAAAATAATTCAAGAAAAATCATGGACCTAAATATAAAAGCCAAAACCATAAAGCTTCTTCGAAGAAAATATAAGAGAATATTATAAGACATTGGGATAAGCAATGATGTCTTATATAGGATAGAGAAACCACTATTTTTAAAAATTGTATAATTTGGACTGCATCAAAATTTGACGCTTCTGCTTACCAAATGACATCCTGAAGAAAATATACAGGCAGGCAACAAATTGAGAGAAAATGTTCGCAAACATATGTCTAACAAAAAACTAGTATCAGAAATATTTAACAAATTCTGGCAATGGAATATTACATATATAAACAACCAAATAAAACCAGTGACCAAAAGATTTGAATAGTCCTACATAAAGAAAGGCAAATGAATGTCTACTATTCATAAAGAAGCAATTGTCAGTATTTGTGATCAGAAAAGTCAAAGATAAATTCATGAGATACCATTTTAAACTTACTGTAATTTAAACAATGTTAAAAATTGAGAATGTGGAGCATGCAGAGCTCTCAATACCTCACTCTGCAGTTAAGAGTGCACAATGGCACTATCAATTTGAGAAAACTCTTGGGTAACTTTTTGTGTAAGGTTAAACATTTGTATGCCCTATATCCAAACAATTCCATTTACCACCCCCCCCAAAAAAAGAGAAATTATATCAATCTTGATCAAGAATGCTTGTAGCAGCTTTATTTATAATTGCACTAAACAGGAAATGTTTATAAGCAAGAGAATGGGTAAACGTTTTATTGTATTCCTACAATGGAAACTACTCAGCAGTAAGACAGAACAAACAACAACAGAAGGAAATTTCAAAAACACTATTTTGAGTAAAAGAAGCCAGGCACCAAAGCGTGTATATCATTGGATTTTACCTGTATGCGGTTCCAGTACAGGAAAACTAACCCACAGTGGTGGAAAAGCAGAACGGTGGTTGCAGTTGGACCATAAGTAGGATTGACTAAGTACTGTCATGAGGAAACTTTTTGTGGAATGGAAATATTCCACGTTTTAAGAAGGCATGTGTTAAACAAGTGTCTGCATTTGAAAAAAAAAAAAAAAAAAACTCCTCAGATTGCCCACTTAGTATCAGTATGTTATACATAAATAACACCTTCATAAAAATAGCTGCATCAAGTGCACCCTCTCCTAAATGTTAGCAATTCCTTCTTTCTCATGACATAGGGTTCTGATATCTGTATCTGGATACTCATCAATCTTAAAACAAATTGGTTCATTTGACTAACATGTTTTTCACACCTACTATCTTATTGGCAAATTATGTGAAAGACCTAAATTTGAACTCTTGGCAAATGACAGCCCCAAGAACTTCTGGCAGATTCCCATTTTTGAGCCTTTGAGAAACTTTCTTTTATATCCTGAAATTTCCCAACACAAATCTCTGGCTAAAATAATCCTGAAGAAGAAATTAATATGTGTGTGTTATAGTTACAAGCTTGGAAGTGTCTAGATACTCACAAATCAATGACAGACTTTTGACAGTTCAGACTACCACCACTCTTTGTGGTCCACAGTTCTGAGTTTCTAGTATCTTTCTGCTTCAAAGATAAAAGTTCTATTCTAAGCCGATATTCATGCCAGCATGCTTTTTTCGTAAATGTGAGGCTTCCTACTGCATGGTGCAGGGAAAAAAAATCAAAATATACCTTTATATATCAATTCATTGTTAGTAAGTATTTGACTATCTGGTCTATGAAAGACACTGTAGTAAGCCCTATAAAAATATTATAGTTTCTAGTTTCAAGGCATTTTCTATTCACCTTGACCTCTTTTGTAAGTACCAAGACTGTGACAGAGAAGTCTTAGGAATAAATAGAGGAACCCTATGACCATTTGAGATAGTTTAATTGCTATTGAACTATACTACTCAGTGCTCTTTTCTGTTGTGAAATTCAAGTGTTATTAAACCGACCCAATCAATTTCAGTTCACTTTCAGAGGGACTCTAATACAGTCCTGGGAGATGAGAACAATAGGCTCCACTGTATCCTTCACAGTGATCTCTGATGACTGAATGATCGGGGCTGTCTGTGTGTAATCATCATAATAAACTTGCCAAGTGTTCTTGAAACACTGGTTATGAATGCATAGAACGATTTAATTATCAGAGCCGGCAATACCCTAAATGACTTTGCTACTCTCTATAGAACTTTGCATTTAGTACTTACTACACATTCTTCAAAACATAAATAGTTCTTACTACCTTACTCCCCAAATACAAGATCATTTTAAAAAGTGACAAAACCATAATTTTAAAGTGCAACTATCTTTCACTAAGTAAATCTGTCAGTTCCTGAATTTAAATAATGAGAATTAAAATAGCAAGTTTAGGGATACAAATGTATATGACTTTATTCAGTTTCTTTGTTTCAGATAGGAAGTTCAGAGAGCAAGGAATATTTTTAAATATGTCAAACTCTTCCATATTGCTGACCTGGGATAGTGAAGTGTGGCTAACTAAGGAGAAAGGGTTTGTGACTTTATGCTATTGTTTTAGATTTATTTTAAGGTGTTTCAAAATACAAATCAGTCCCAGTTTCTCACCAGGTGTATCGCTGTAAGAACCTGAGTATTTATGATACAGTCTGAAATTGCAATCATCTCTTTAGCTCATAGTTTAATTGCACTGGAAAATTCACTATCTTAATAGAGTTATAAGAAGCGTACATGGATTATGAATTTATGTATATGGATTATGGTTTTACGCATTTAAGAAAGAAAAAGGCACAGATGGTTAGGCTTCATAAACTCCTTCATTGAAGGATCAAACAAGCACAGGTACAATTCAGGCAGGTGGAAGTGAGAGAAAAAGGGAGAAGAAAAGATGTGCAGATAAATTCATTGGATTATGACACTGCTATAGAAAATTTGCTTTACATTTTTTTTCATGTTATGCAGTAGGAACGAAAGTGTATCTTTCCTTGCTTCAAGTTTTTCATAGATAAATTAAACTCATACTAAGGGTCAGTGGCGAAGAACCCCAATGAAAGTATTTCTAGTGCACATTGAGAACACAGATCTTCTTGACGTTCACTGAAATGAGTACGCCATTTCAAATGCATGAGGCCTTCATGTTGTACTAAGAATTTCCTCTTGGCTTAAACATATATCATGCTGACCCATGAACTAGGGTAAAAGCCACTTATTAAAAATAAAGTAAGAAGTAAGTTTTCACTTTTACAGTCAGGAAGACTGGGGCAAAAGAAGCTCAGAATGATGTAAGAGAATTTACAAACTGGGAGAGTCAAACTGTGAGTGAACTTTTCTATACCCTTGGTTAGAAAGAGAAGTATGAGGATTGATTAAATCCAGTGTCCAAAAATTGCCTGGGGTTGCAAGGAATTTATAGAAACAGGCTGTACAGAAAAGTAGAGATTTCTATTCTTAAAACACCACTCAAACTAAAAGGTTCTTTAATACTGAATTACTAAAAATGTAGTCTGTTGGTTCATTGACCTCCCTTGTGACAATCTGCATGCTTTGTAATTTGTGAATTAAGAGATTGAGTGTTTTGTAGGTAAAGAGAATTTCAGAGGAGCAGCAGTGGACTAGTAAGCCCAGGATAACTTCCCCTGAGGAACTCACAGCTCAACCTGCAGCCAAATATCTCACAGGAGTTCTGGGCTTTCTTTGTGGAGATGTTTAGTCCCTACTGAATTTAATTGGCTTAAAACTACATTAGGGAAGATATTATACAAAGAGACAACTCATGTTCATAGGAGCAGCTTTCTGCTTTCACACATGCGTTTATACCATTTTTAAGTGAAAATGCGTGGCAGAGTCCAGGATTCATTTATTTCGTCTCCATGGTTTTTGCTATTTACATCTGTCAGACTCTAGAACCTGGACATATAAAAGATGTCCCTCATGGAAATGACGTCATAGTTGGAGAAAGAAAAAATTAGCAAGTAAATAAATATAGATAAAATATATTTTAAGTAATCATTGCCAGGAAGAAAAAGCAGGAGAAAAGATTTTGGCAGATGATAGGCTTATCAGAGAAGATCTCTTACTGAGCTAACACAGAACCAGGTGGAAATAAGGGGATAAGCCATGAAAAGGTCTCAGGGAAGAACATCTTGACGAGAAATACCATTAAAACACCTTGAGGTGTGATAATAAGCCTGACATGATTGAGGACAATAAGGGGCCATTATAGCAAGAGTGAATGTTAGTCTGTTCTCACACTGCTAACAAAGACAGATCTGAGACTGAGTAATTTATAAAGGAAATAATTTTAATTGACTTATGATTCAGCATGGCTGTGGAGGCCTCAGGAACCTACAATCATGGCAGAAGGGGAAGCAAACACATCCTTCTTCACATGGGAGCAGCAAGGAGGAGTGCTGAGCAAAAAAGGGGGAAACGGCCCTTAGGAAACCAAATCTCATGACAACTCACTATCATGAGAACAGCATGAGAGTAACCAAGTGAACACCCCCATAATTATCTCCCACTGGGTTCCTCCCACAACACTTGGTGATTATGGGAACTACAATTCAAGATGAGATTTGGGTGGGGACATAGCCAAACCATCTCACTGGGTGAGCAAGAGGAATATTTACAGGAATTGAGCCTGGAGAGGTAAGCAGAAGACTAACTGCCCAGGCTCTTGCCCATAGTGTGGACTCCGCCTGTTTTCAGAAATGGGGAAGAGCACCATTAAAGGATTGATCAAGGGAATGACATAAAGTGAGTTAAAAACCACCATACTACCATATGAACATAGGACTCTTTGAAGCAACAGTGGGCAAAACCAAGAGGAGATGGAGGGTTTCTAAGGCAGTTTAGGTGAAAAGTGATGGCAGCTTGAGTGAGGGCGAAAGCTCTGGAAATTGTGAGCAGTAATCAAATCCCATCTGCCTTAATGGGTTAGCCAACCAGACTTGTTGATAGGTAGGCTGTAGTTCAGAATAAAGGGGAACTCATAATGGCTTGCAAGGTGGAGCTCAGGCCAGTGGGGTATGAGAATGCCATTGTTAAGAGGAGAGACACACAGGGAGGGATAGATTTAAAGGCAAACAGACATCAAAAGTTCTATTTTGGACATGCTAATTCTTATGAGTCTGAAATCCAAGGAGAGACGCTTAAAAGAAAATCAAATATGTGTATTTAGAACTTGAAGGTATTGGGACTAGAGAAGAAAATTTAGGATATTTTAAAAATATTTCTAGGGAAAAATCTCAAAAATATGAGACAGAATAATGTAAAGAACTTAGATTTCCCATAACTTAGTTTTAACACTAATCAGCTGATTACTGATCTTGTTTCAACCATGTCCCCACCACCATCTGCCACCACTTTCTCCTCTTTAACATTATTTTGGAGTAAACCTCAGACATTGTGTCATTTTATAAGTAAATACAGATGAATTTTAGTATGTATATAGCTGGGTTTTTAAAACATGAATCTGTTAAAAATCATTTAGGAAGAAGTAACTAGACATGAGAAGTTTGAGTTTTGGAGCATCCCAGAATTTAGGGGTCAGGAAGAGACTCCAGGAAAGACCAAAAACAGCTGCCACCAAAATAGAAAATTAAACTAGGGGAATCTGTTACCTTGGAAACCAAGTGAAAATAGGTATTTATTTTGTGTCAGATTTTTCTGAGAAGTAGAATAAGAAAGGTACAAAGAATTTACCGTTGAATTGAACAAGGTAGAAATCATTGTTAATCTGACAAGGGTGGTTTCCCTAAAATGATAGAGACAAAGTATTGATGTGAATGGGTTAAGGACAGAATGGTAAAAAAAATGATGTTTAGGCAACAAATATGAATAACTTCTTGGAGATGATTTGTTCAAAATAGAAGCAGAGAAATGGGGCAGAAGTGAGAGGGTCACTTGAACGCCAGGTCGAGGAACAATTTAGCTTTTATATCACAGAAGATATTGCTACATGTTAATATGCTGATAAAAATCTGCTATAGAGGAGAAAGTTGATGATGTGCAGGGGAGAGAGTGGACAAGTGCAAAGTGAAATCCGTAAGTATGTGAAAGGCAAAGGCCTTTAGTGCACATGTGCAGGGGTTGTCTTTAGATAGAGCAGTGGCAGTTCATCAATTTTAGCAGGAGGAAAGGCAGCATATATTGATCCATGTGCAGGCAGGTCGGTAGATTTAAGGGAAGAGAAGTGAGAGTTGTTCCATTCAGAATTCTAGTTTTTTCAGTTACAGAAATATTGAGGTGGTCATTTGATAATGAAGCAAGTTAGATCTTACTGGATATTTTGAAAAGAGAGGAAATGCTGTGAAACAGTCCTCTTAAAAAAATGAAAGAATGAATTTAGGAAATATGATAGATTTGCTCTCAATATTGAGGTTCCACTTTAAATGTATGGTCAAAATTTTGAGTAGGTCCAGTTATTAAGTTTGGTGGGGTTTTTTCCACCTATTCAGGCTGCTCACATACAGTAGTAGAATAAGAAAACAGCCAAATTTTACCAAGTAGGGTTTTAGCATGTTGAAGAAAAATCAAGTTTGAGTTGATGATGTTTGCAAGGGATAGCTTATGGTGATAAATCGTGGCATCTAAGATAGGTTAAATAAAAGAAAATAAAAACAGGAGAAGGAGGAAGAGGGAAAGACTTGGTAATTAATGAATTGGCAGTTTCGCTGGGACCAAAGCAGTAGAGCAGCTGGGGAGCTGCTGTGAATGACTTTAAAGAATAGGAAGTGTAAACAGTCAGGATTGATTAAAATCAAAATGTTCGAGTTGATGATAATCCATGTAGTGTACATCATGGCAATAGTTGGCTAAGACTGGGAAAAAGATCACTGGAAATAAAAATAACAGCAAATTGATAGTCCAAAGTGTCGAATTGCCTACCTATGGTGAACAATTCAGAACAATAACTGAAGTGCATTCAAAGACAGGGAGTAGATTCTTTTGTGTGTGGGGTGTGTGTGTGTGTGTGTGTGTGTGTACTTGCTGTGTTGTATTTTTAGACAAGGTCTAGCTCTGTCACCGAGCTCACTGTAGCCTGGACCTTTCTGGCTCAGGCACTCCTCCCATCTCAGTCTCTTGATGAGCTGGGACTATAGGAATGTGCCATCGTACCTGTTATTTTTGCTATTTTTTGTAGAGATCGGGTTTTGCCATCTGGTTTCGAACTCCTAGGTTCAAGCAATCCACCTACCTCAGCCTCCCAAAGTGTTGGAATTACAGGCATGAGCCAGTGAGCCCAGCCAGTGAGCAGGTTCTAAGTATTTTTTAAGGAAAGAAATGATAACCAGAATGCCATTGCATAATTCAGACAAGAAGCAGTTGCAAATTGTGTGGTATGGTGCCCAGCTTCAAAGACCCTTGAGTTATTGAGGGTAAAGGAAGGAGAAATGATCTGGTGTGGTAGCAAAGAACATGATGAAGCCTTCCTTTCCTTGAGGTCGTATATTCAGGAGGATGGGATAGGATATCGGAGAAAAAAGTACCCTCCACTTAGACAACTGCAAGGGTGTCTTTGATCTGAAAAGATATTTAGGTTTCAGTTAGGCAAGTATGAGAAGAACACGATGAAGGCTGCTGTGAGAGAGCTAAAAAGAGGCAGGAGTTTAGGTCAGATTGGGGTTGTGCGGAGCTGATTAAGACTGAGTCCACCCAATGACAGATGACTGGGAAGTTCCTGCTTCTGTTGGTGACTGCAGTAAGCAGGGATGACAGCTTCATGGGTGAAATACTGTTGAGTGTTGTGGTCACCCTGTTAAGGATAGTTAGCTAATCACTGTCTCCTTCCTCACCAGGATCAGTCTCCCAGGTAGCTTGTAGTGTGAAAGTGCTGGTTTCCTAGGGAGGGGAATGTAGTTTTACCATAATCACCGGGGGTTCACTCAATTTCAAGAGCAGAGATCTGTAAACTTGTTTTATAGACTATAGCAGACAGTGTCCTGCCAAGGGGAGGAGGAGGTTTTAGCAGGAGTAGATGGTCAATAAATGCTCTTTCTTTCTCTTTTTCTTTCTTGTCTCTTACAAAGAAATATTCTCAGGAAATGGAGGTATGATATAAAGTTCACAGAGCCTGAATTAGTTAAGTCTTGTTAGAACAACATAATTTAAGGAAGCCTTTCTCAAATTTTACACAGCAAAAGAATCATCTTGGAAACCTAATAGAAATGCAAATTTCTGGGACTCAATCTCAAAAGAGCTATAGATCTGAGATGAGTAAGGGGCACCCTATGTTCTCTTTTGCCTAGGACAATATAGTTTATGCTCATTAGCATGGCATGATTATTTACAGCAATCTCTTTCACTCTCAAAAATGGCCTGGTTTGAACAATAAAGTATATGGTAACCTTAGAAATAGGATTTGAGAATCTGCATTTAAATAAGCACTCCAGGTGATTTCAATGCAAATGGCCTAAGTTCCATGCTCAGAAACTCTTACTAGAAGGGATGTTACTGTTTGTTTTGCCAGTTGTGGTCATTATACCTTTTCCGATCAAGTCTAGTCCACCCAGCCCAGGTCCCCATGTTTAAAAATAGCTGCAGAAGTTCAACGGGCTTTATGAAAAAGGCAAATTGATGTATTCAGAAATGACTGGATCTTACTCTGAAATGACAACTATATATGATTGATTATATCAGCTTATGCATACACAGAAATACATACAGAGACACAGACACACAGAAGCTAAGCCTGTGGAATAGTGCATACTCTGTCCTGGGGTTTCTTCTAAGCACTTTACGTCCATCAGCTCTTGTGAACCCAAAACCACACTTGGAGTTTCCAGTTATATTATTTCCACTTTAAAGTGTGGCACAGAGAAGTGAAACAGTTTGTTCAGTATCACACAGCTAATACATGGCAGAGCTTGGATTCCAAACAAGGCAAGCCAGCTCTCAGCCTACACTATTTTTCTTTTTTGAGATGGAGTTTCACTCTTGTTGCCCAGGCTGGAGTGTGATGGCACAATCACTGCTCACTGAAACCTCTGCCTGCTGGGTGCAAGCGAGTCTCCTGCCTCAATATCACGATTAGGGATATTGAGTAGCTGGGATTACAGTTATGTGCTACCATGCTTGGCTAATTTTGTATTTTTTGTAAATACAGAGTTTCACCGTGTTGGTCAGGCTGGTTTCCAACTCCTGACCTCAGGTGATCCAACAGCCTTGGTCTCCAAAGTGATGACATTGCAGGCATGAGCCTCTGCGCCTGGCTTTCAGCCCATATTCCTAACCACTATGCTGTCGTGCCCAACGACTCTTATGTTGAGAACATAGGAATCTTCATTTTCTTCTTACTAAAATCCTGGTGATAATCCTTAACAGATTATTCACTTGTCATCACTTTGTATTATTTCTACTAACCTTCGATGTGTCTCACTGAGTTCCTATCCATCTTTTATTATGAGTTACATTCAGAATCTTTATTATTTGTAGATAGGCTTGTCTTATCAACCACAAAATTCTACCAAAATTATAGGCTTCCTTCATTCCCAAATGTGGCAAGAGAACTTACTCATTCACCAATTGCTAACAGCTGTTTTGTTGCATTATACATAATTTTCTCATTCAGTCTTCATAACAGTTCTGAGAGGTGAATATTTTTATCTTTTTAAAATAAAGAAAATAGAGTTTAAAGAGCATGAGTCGTTTTGCCCAGGAATCAGGATTAGCGGGACCAATGTGTGAGTGGGCTGCTACCTGGAGAGCTAGAGTGTACACTCTGCTTTAACACCAGCAATAACTTTATTTTTCTATTTGCTTGCCTCTAATGCTCTCTTCTTAACCTGTGTTGATGATAGTGTAAGGAAGGATCCTATTCCATTCTCTTTGGTGAAGAGAGCTATTGCTTTGATAAAGTCTAAGACAAAAGCAATAACATAAAAGATACACTTTCAGCAATATGTGAGGTGTTGGTATTGAACAGCAGAGGTGTTAAAATTTTATAATAGGTGTTGCCGTTCACACTCAATTGTTGGTCCTCCTCCTTAATCTAGAAATGACTTATTTGGCAGGCTGTGGTGGCTCACACCTATAATCCCAGCACTTTGGGAGGCCAAGGCGAGAGGATCGCTTAAGCCCAGGAGTTCAAGACCAGCCTGAGTAAGAAAGCAAGACCCTGTCTCTACAAAAAAATTAAATATTAGCTGGGCATGGTGACATGGGCCTATAGTTCCAGTTGCTTGGGAGGTTATAGTGGGAGCATGGCTTGAGCCCAGGAGCTCAAGGCTGCAGTGAGCTATGATCACACCACTACACTGAAGCCAGGGTAACACAGAGAGCCACACTCTGTTTCTAAAGTAAACATAATAAGTGAAAAATAAAAATAACCTGTTTTATAACATTTACTCTTCTATACATGGATCTGGCCATCAGTAAGTGAACATTATTACGATGGCCAGATGACTAATAATTCATTTTAAACATCATGAAAAGACACCCCTCTGCCTTGGTGGGTATGTCTTAGGGGGACCAGGGCCATCGATTGCACTAAACATAATCCTTTAATTACAGCTGCTTCTCATCCATCTGATCATAAAATATATATTTGAAAAGGATCAATTCATCAGTACGTTCAAATAAGAAACCTTAACACTGAGTTGTTATAAGAAACTTTGCCACAATCAAGGCTGTAGAATAACAAGAGAAAAAAAAAATGAAGAAAAAACCTGAACAAAACTGACTACCACAGCCAAGGACACAAAAGAAATCCCCTGAAAGTGTTGCCTCTGACATGGTCTGTGTCTCTTTAAGATTTTTAATAAGGCTGAGTAACTGGGTATAACTCCTCAAGCCACTGTGACAACACGAACTATCCTGTGTCTGTAAAATCTCTATTTTTTTTTCATTCCCTAAGTCCATACGGAGTCATATTTTCCTCACTGGGAGGCTCAGGTTCAAGACTGCAGTAGTTTCTACTCTCAAAAGGAAGCCAGAGATTAAATAGATATAATATTCTTGCTGTTTATCAAAAAATGGAAAGGACACAGAGTTTTACTGTTGGAAGAGACCCCAAAGTCCCTGCAGATAATTTATATCTTGGCTGCTTTCCTCAGACATTTCTCCCAACATTGCTAAAGCTTTTCTCCTCTAAGGGGAAGCCTTGGGAACTTCTTGAGAGTTTGAGGTTCAGATAATTGTTCCTAATTACAAGATGTGAAGGACTGCATCAGTGCATCTAGTTTATAGTCACTTTGTTGCTGTGGGAAATCCATTTGATAGAAGGACAGATAGATTATACAAATATACAGATACATGTATGTGTGTGTATGTTTTAATGTACATAGAGCTGTAATAACTACCAGTATGCACTGTAAATTTAGATAGCCACGACGAGTAAAATTGAATTAAAATCTGTAGTGTGTGTAGTTCATGTGCAGGAAAATGACCTGCGATTATATGGCCCAAACCAGAAATTACGTCTTCCTCTTGGACAACCTGGGATTAGTTTCTTCAGGTTTAATACATGAAAAAAAACATGCATTTACCGGCCTTCATAGTTCTTAACCATGATCTAGTCATCACTTTTTCGCATTTTAAAAGTGGATAGTTACATATTCTGAATCTAGATCGTTACAAGAGGATGTGTATTTTAAATTCTGTCTCATTTCAGTTCAAGCATGTTAGAATCCTCCTTTACCTATTTTGATTTTTGTGAACACACATACAAGGATTTTCAGGTAAGTTTACAGCAGGTCTGCATTTAACATTCAGTGCACATTTGATGTCTTAATAAAGTTTTGTTGATAGAAGCAAGTGTAGGGGTTAATGGAGTTTAGTGCCGTCATATTATATGCCCAATGATGATTTCAAAACCCTACAGAGATTTTTCTCAGGTTTTGACTGCACTTCCCACTTATTTAAATCTGGCACAAGGGAGAAAATAATCACTTCATGACAATTCATGTCACAGTTCTATTTTAAGCGCCAGGATGCAATCTAAAGTGATCATTCTTTTATTGTTGTTTTCAGCATAAGACTGGGGCTGCTTCCCACTAATCTGACTATAAAATTTGCAACAATAAATATGCTTGGAGTTAGATTCCCAGCTTTGCCATTTACTGTGTGACCTTGAACATGTTCTAAACCATTATGCCTTGGGTTTCCTATTTTAAAAGGAGGGGTGGCAATAATGCATAATGTATAGGAATGAAATAAGGATTAAGTGATAGGAAGACTTTGAAAAAGTTTAGTGCAGTCTCAGGCACCCCTGCTCTTTAATAAACTTCCCATAACAGGCGGAGAACAGAATTTTAAGGCCTAAGGATCCCAATCATCAATTTATTCCAACTCACTCCTCTCATAGATCGGGAAACGAAGGCCTAAGTGGATGAAGTGATTTATCCAGATAGTTAGAGCTGAGCCATGGCAGAAGCCCTGGACAGGAGCTCTAGTTCCCCTGTTCTCAGTGTTTCCCAAGCACAAGTTTGTCTATTAAATCAAGGAGGTAGCATCAAATATATTGTTCTTCCTGAATTCCATGAACCAGGTGAATAAGGCTGGTGAATTAGGAGTGCCTTGGCAGTTACCTGGTTTAGGAGAAAAAGAAAAAAACAGGAGACTGGGCCTGATGGATCACACCTGTAATCCCAGCAATGTGAGATGCTGAAGCAGGCAGATTACTTGAGGTCAAGAGTTCGAGATCAGCCTGGTCAACATGGTGAAATCCCATCTCTACTAATAAAAATTAGCTAGATGTGGTGACAGACACTTGCAATCCCAGCTACTTGGGAGACTGAGACATGAATCGTTTGAACCTGGGAGGTGGAGGTTATATTGAGCCGAGATGGTGTCACTGCACTCCTGCTTGGGGACAGAGTGAAACTGTATCTCATAAAACAAACATGGGTTCTGAGTTGTCACTAAGTAGATAGCCTTCAGCTCTTCCTCTGTGTTCCCATCAGGACATCTGGCTCCATTTTAGGCCCTGAAACATCAGTCCCTGCCATTTTTTGCTCCCATGCTTTGTGACTTTCAGATAGCATTACTTCATTCCTCAAACAATTGTTGAACACCTACCTCCTAAATGCCAGATATAACCCTGGGTTGAGCCACCCACAAGTTTCTAAAACACCAAGTTCCTTTTTTTCCCCTTTCTCGTTCCCAGTTACATCTTTTTAGCCCTCTAGGTCTCCGAAAACCAATATGTCACTCTCTGAGTCCTGCCAGATATATTATTTTAAAACCCTCTTCTTTGGTCTGGGAGCATACCCTCCTCCTTGTGACTGTGACTGATGAGCATATTTTGGAGGAAAACTAGTTCGCAATGATCTTACCCAGTAAAAATGCTAAATGGGCTCTTGGCAGCTGGAGATAGAGGAAGGTAAAAAGAGTATTATTACTACTAAGTAACAATTGAGCGTCTTGCTCCAGTTTGTGTAAGACCCCGGCTGTTTTCTGTTTTGCTTCCCAGAAATCACTGAGGCAGCGCAACTAAGGACTGTGCTGCTAATTGGAATGAGCCTGAGTGGAGACCATGACCCAGGGAGAAAGTTGATGTCACTTTTAGTCAGAGGGCAGGAAAGTACATTCTAGAGACACGCTATTATGTACTGTTGAGATTAAAAGAAACCCAGGTTCTAAAAACTCATGAAGAAAAGATTTTTAATGAGAGTTTTTGTTTATTTGCATTAGTGATTGCTTACTGACCCAATTAATGAGAAGCCAGAACTTCAGTTGCAGAAGAAAATAAGGAGAAAAGTAAAAGCGTAACTGCAGAAAATGTTATTCAAAATCACTTGAAGGGAAAACGTTTTTTAATCATATAATCAAAATTATATTTTTTCTGTATATAATTTTAAATTATATGTGCCAATTTGGGTATCATAGTTTACAGAAGTTGAGATCTTAGAACGATGGAGCCAAGGAAAGCATAGAAATGGTCTCTAGTGTATACAACAGAATGAACTGTCTTTAGTATGAATTATTCCAACCATGAAAAATTTCTTTTAACTGAAATTTAAGCATTCCAAAATGTCTTATAACGTGTGCGCTTGTGAATGAATACTTGCATGCATGTGCTTATTTTAGTCAGCTACCTGTTAACTCATGCCTGGAGGAAGAATCAATGTTTTGGGAAGCAAGGAGCATAGTACATCTGTCCCTGTTCTGTCTTTATTGAGCTCTGTGAATCTCCAAGCACTTCTCTGAACTCGGTGTTTTTAGTCTCTAGAATAAACCCATTGTCTTGTAAACCTATTACTGTTCATGTATTTTAATTCTGTAAGCCTATAAATGTGCATATATTTTAGTACAGGTCTTTCTACTCTGCCCATAGGTAGATGTAAATTGAGTAATACAAATATATTTGCAATATCCTCTCCTCTCCATCTGCCAACTTTCTACAATGGAAAGAAACTTCCTTGTTGAGGTTAACAACCTATGGGTGTGTGAATTTTCTTTTGTTGCCTATTTGAGGAAATGGGCTACACCTCAGAATTAAAAAGAGCTAAGAAAGGATAGATATTTTAAAATTAGAACTTGAAGTGCTCCAGAAGAGGGACAGGAGGATCAGAATAAGAGAAATGAATCAGTAAACCTAATCAGTTAGGAGTGGAGTTTGGGGTATAGAGGAAGGTGTATGACCAGAGATAATTAAAAATCATCTTTTTTCATTAATTTCTAAGACCTGAGTTTCCTTCTTGAACATTTTGAGAACCTACTTGGAGGACTTTGGAAAGCTAGCTAGGACCTCCTGTTCTGAGAAGAATTTTGTGGAGGGCTTTTGGATTCTCCTGGCACCACCTGAAATATTTTAATGATTATAAAAATGTCTTTTCGATACTGTTTGAGTCCATCCTCATATCGAAGGGGACATATGGCAGCTTGGGTTTATTAGGGTATGTAAGGATATGGTGCATAGTGTTTAAGTTCTTATTCCTTATAAATGATTTTCCATTCCCTAATGACCATTACTGCTGCTCTAGCCACCTTGGCACCAGATAATGTGTTACATGACTTTGTTCTATCGAATAGCATCTCACCACACTTTCATTCACAAATCTGCTCCTAAGTCTTGCCTATTTCTCACTTCAGTTTCTTTTCTGTCTTCACCATATGAGTGATTGCGTTGATCTTACCACACGCTAAAGATGGAAGATGACAGCTACGGAGTAGAGCATACCACAAAGCTGTTTTATAACAATAGAATCTGGAGTAGGACATGGTGGCCCATGCCTATAATCTCAGAACTTTGGGAGGCCAAGATGAAAAGATCACTTGAGCTAAGGAGTTCAAGACCAGCCTGGGCAAGTAGTGAGACCCCATGTCTACAAAAAAAATTTAAAAATTAGCTAGGCATGGTAATGCACACCTGTAGTCTCAGCTATTTGAGAGACGGAGGCAGGAGGATCACTTGAGCCGAGGAGTTCTAGATTATGGCAAGCTATGATTGCACCACTGCACTTCAGCCTGAGTGACATAAGGAGACCCCCATCTCTAAACACACACACACACACACACACACACACACACACACACACACACGCACGCATGAGTCTGGTAACTCTTTACTGAGGAAGCTGTGAAAGTATCTCACAGAAACAACTAAAATCAGCTTTCATAGGCATGCGATGCACAGCAGGTCACTGGCCCTGGCATAAGTATTATTCTAGTCAGTCTTTCTATAAATAGAGTCTCAGATGTCCCATTGAGTAGGTAATTTAACAGAGGTAGACGAGGGGCTAAATAGCCTACAGACGGGGTGCTCTATGTGTCTTTCTATGGCATTTTATACTTCAATACATGTGCTCATATATTATTTGATCCCCTTTGCCACCCTGTGAAGCAGTCAAGGCAAAAGTCAAGACCCCAGATGAGGAGTCAAACTTAGAAAACTGCAGTTAGTTACCCAAGCATGTAGGTACTGTCAGAGTCCATAGGAGAACTCTGGGCTTTGGATTTGAGTCCATCTGTCTATCACCTGTAAGATGTTCCCTTGAGTAAATCTGATCAAGGTCACAACCGCCCCTTAGTGTTTCCATGGACTTTGTAGTCAGTGATCCTGTAGGGTCCTTTGGTCTTTTCACTAGGGTTGACTCTTCTTTCACTGTATTTTCAGAGGGTCAGTTCCAGAAAAGCCAGAGGTAAGAAAAAGCCACAAGCTTCATTAAGAACTTATTTACCTAGATCCTATTTAATTATGGTGTGTGGGAGGAGTTTGTTTATTTTGATTGCCACTATTTAAAGAATACGAATAACTCATCCTAGTTTAGAAGTGGGGAAAGTGAGGCATAGAACATAGAATCCTCTTTAGTCATTTTCTTCCTTCCTTATTCTAATCACCTCCATCATGTTCTTATTATGTGACTATGGGAAAAAGAATGCGCTCATTCAGGTGGAAAATATGGTGCAGCTTATTAAGATGAATCGTTTGGTGATGACATTCCTTGTGGTCAAACTGTTGGCCTTGGGACTATTTTGTTGGAAAATTTGAGGCTGTGTTAATTTCATATTTTGAAAAGACACTAAGCTATTACTTTGGTGTCTTCTTTCAAAATTATGTGCTTGGGAGTAGAACATCAGTTTGGCAAAAATCAGTATTGGAATTCCTTTGTCTCTTGATTGGACTTCTTGGTAACTACAAGACAGTAAATTCAGTAAACATTTGGTTCAGGGGAAATCTTCTACAAATTTATCAGAAAGTTTTACTTAACTACAGCTGATTATTTTTTGCTTTATTCTGTCCTGTTTATGTCTAATCCTTTTAAATCTGTTATAAAACCTATGCTTACTGAGGTTCATCTTACTCTACCACAGAGAACAGCCTACTTCGAGATGACATGTCATAGGCTAAGTAACAAGAAAATTGTGGTGCCTGCCTTGGAATCCTAAGCAACCACTGGGTTGCTGAGGTGTAGCTAGTTACTAATTTCACAGTGCATCCATGCCTTCCCTATAAAAAAAGAATGAAATTCTTCTGTAAAAATAGTTGTGAAGGTAGGCAAGTCAGCTTTCTCTGGGACTATAAGTTCATGGAAAGCAAATGATTGAGAAAGACATTGATTTTACAAATTTAAAACAAATATATGTCATAAAAATTATTCTTTACAGCCAATCATAGTGGCACACAGCTGTAGTCCCAGCTACTCAAGAGGCTGAGGCAGGAGGCTCGCTTGAGCCCAGAAGTTTGAGATTACCGTCTGCCATGATCTTACCATTGCACTCCAGCCTAGGCAACAGAACAAGACTCTTATCTTTAAAGTAGTTAGTTGAATCTTAAAAATTCCTCCTTATATAATAGATTTCTCAAAGTCAAATATGTATTATTTATTTTTTTCTTTATTAGAATATGATGTGTACTGAATCACAGAAGTAATTACAGGAAGAAGTTTCCACCAGGTATCACCCTGAGTGTCTGAACCACTATATATGACAGGGCTGTGGCCTCTATTGTATTATTAATGAATGGTAGTTATTATTCTCTTCTGAGTGGCTCATGGGCACTGCTCCCTGTGCCTGGCACCACATGCAGAGAAACCCACTTCAGGTTACCCTGCTGAGGTAATCTGAGGTAAAAAGGTTAAAGGGTGGCTTTGGTAGTTGTGAAAGGATGTGAGACAAGGTAGAAAGCCCGGTAGACTCAAAAAACTGGTTTACAATTTCAACTTCCCTCCCTATTTTGTGACAATAGGTCAGCCGTTGAACTCTCAAAGTTCAACTTCTTCACCTGTAATATGAGATCTTTATATCACCAATCTGTTGTGATGAATCAGCAAGATAATATTTGGAAGTGTTTTATGTAGGAGTCACTCAATAAGGATGTATGAAATTCACTGGAGTATTAGTTGTTGTGATGAGTTCTGGCTACGGGCTTTTAGAGAATTTTCAAAATCATAAATGCGCTTTTCCCAAACTCTAGTCTGTGGAATATGACCATGTCTTTAGTGGACAATAGGTTTTACATAAAAAGATATGTTTCATCATCAAATAAGCTTGATGAGACTCAACTGGAGAGTCATAAAATGAACCTTAGTAAAGTCACAAAAAATTATATTATTAAAAAGATTTATCCAGTGTTTAGTAAACTTTTTTATCATAGAATACATTCTCACAGAATGTTTATTAAGTTTTTAACATATTTTGAAAAATGCAATCACAGAATTTGGGACAGGTAAGAAGTCTCAGAAATTATCTAGTTCAGCCAGGTGCTGTGGGTCACAACTGTAATCCCAGCACTTTGGGAAGCTGAGACAAGCAGATCATTTAAGGCTAGGAGGTTGAGACCAGCCTGGCCAACATGGCAAAACCCCATCTCTATGAAAAATAGAAAAATTAGCTGGGTATGGTGGTGCAGACCTGTAATCCCAGATACTGAGGAGGCTGAACATGAGAAATCACTGAAATTCATAAGGTAGGGGTTGCAGTGAGCTGACACTGTGCCAGTGCACTCCATCCTGGGCAACAGACAGAGACCCTGACAAAAGAGAGAAACAGAGAAAGAAAGAGTGCGAGTGAAAGAGAAAGGGAAGGAGGGAGGAAGGAAGGAGAGAGAAAAGAACACAAAAGAAATCTAGTTCAAACCCTGCAAAATCTTACTTCATAGGCAAAGGTGGTGGATTCATAGGGATTAAGGAGTTTAAGATCACACCACCAATTAATGGCAGACCCAGGACCATAACACAGATCGATGCTCTTTCCATTGTACTACTTGCTACAGGTCTAGATTAGTGCTCCCTTGCACATAATGAATTATTTATCAGGAGTCTTTGGAATGGCTTTCCATATCCTTGTTTCTACACACAAACCTACTTTCCCATGGTAAGACCCTCAACATTTAAACAATTTGTCTTTTTTACTACATCAATGAGCAGTTGCAGCATCAACAGGATGCATACGCTGAGTTGAGAAATAGCTAGTTCTAAACATCAGACATCACTCAACTATATGCCACTTATTTCAGCTCTCCTGGACGAGTGTATTGAGTCCCTATTCTATAGTTGCACAGTAAAAGTTCCAAAACTGAGAAGGACCCAGTCCTTCAGGAGTTTTAACTAAAAAGCCACGTTCAGAAGTTTTGGTACTTTTATAAGCTCTTTAGTGATCTGTAGCAATCCTGTTAGGTTTAGAAACACAAATTTCTTGTATATACATGGACAAAGATCAGTACTTATGGCAAGGCCAGAGTATATACCCTGTAGGTATTTAGACTCTTCCTTTAGCTTTTGCTGTAAACTCATCTTCCTGACTTTAAAAATTACAGCTAAGTAATTTGGCATATGACCAGTATTTGTTTTGTAAAAAATATTTATCCCATTCTACTTTATACTATTTAAATTCAAAAATAGTCTTCAAAAACAATTCATTTTTACTCTTTTTTTATTGATGGCAACATTTAATTTATGGCTTGGTACCTTGTAGACACTTAGCAGGTTTTGTCTTATTCTTCATCTTAATTGTTGAACTCAAAATGAAGCAAACATTTGAATAAAATTTTTTCTTAAATGTTGCTATGCTTGTATTCAAGAACTAGGCACATCACTTAGTGGCTAGGCTGAATAAAATAATCTCCATTCTCTTCTCAGTTATAGTGTTCCCTGAAACACCATAACTTTGTGTTTTGTACGCTATTCTATAGCATTTTTAACTAGGACATCTAAGACACAGATTGTTTGTACCATTAAATCATGTCTATTTAAAATAATCGTGAAGAATAGTCAAAACGTTCTTCATCAGAGTCAAAAAAATCAAATGCCCAACCTATCTGGGGTGATTATGAATTGCCAAGCTCATGAGTTTTCAAGAGGTGCCCTTATGAGATAAGTTTAATTAAGCAAGACATTCTATTAATCATTTCTAATTACTCATGCAAATCACAGATGCTCTGGCCTGTGGTTTAATAGCCTGATTTGATCTCAAATGCAGCTGATGACTGTGGCCCAATGGATATTTCAATGAACTTATCTGCACCGATCTTGTTAAGGTATCTAGATATGATAATTGTTAGAAAGCCATAGTTTGATTTGTTACGTGTTACGAGTGTGTTAATTGCCGAATTAAAGAGGCAAAGGTAAAAGAATGCAGGAACATGTTGTGTTGCTCTATATAGCAATAAAGTGCAACAGGCACACATGTATCTGTTTTCCTGTCTCTGCACTATTCAGGGTGCTGACCCAGAGATACATTCCTTTTTGTGCCTCAACACAATTTTTAACTATTCACCCCAAAATTGATGCCAATGAAAAGATATTATCTTGAGTTCAGCACCATCATTTACATATATAAATAAAGCACATAGAAGAATACCAAACTTATTCAACCTCATTCCAATGTCTTCCCTGGGTCATAGTTTAAAATTCAAAAATAAGGTTAAAAAATAGACTCTTTACTCATTCCTGTTCCAAATTATTTAAGAACACTTATAATGGCAAAACTACCATGCTTTTAGAGTGAATACATAGTAAGTCCCTCTGATGTGTGTAATACTGTTTTTCAAAATTTGTAGATAGTAAATTATAAATTGATTTTATATAATTTATAAATTAACTTGATAATTGTTTACAAATATATTTATAATTAGAATCTATAAATTTTGAAAACAGTCATTTGCATATGAGTGGGATTATTTATTCACTCAAAAAGCAATGCTTGGTGAATATATACATTCAAGGATTGCCTTGTGGCCAAGCACAGAGACTCATGCCTGTAATCCCAGCACTTTGAGAGGCTAAGGCAGGAGGATCCCTTGAGACCAGGAGTTGGCGATCAGCCTGGGCAACATAGCGACACCCTGTCTCTGCAAAAAATGAAAACGATTAGCTGGTCATGGTGGTGCATACCACCATGCATAGTCCCAGCTATTCAGGAGGCTGAGGTGGGAGGATGGCTTGAGCTTGGGAGTTAGAGGTTACAGTGAGCTGTGATTGCAACACTGTACTCCAGCCTGGACAACAGACTGAGACCTTGTCTTTAAAAAAAAAAAAAAATTGTAGTAATTCTGCAATCCCACTAAAGGTTATATTCCATAGGTTGGAACCTCTGTACTTTTTCTATTCTACAGCAAATTTAGGTCTGTTTTGATCTTCCTACTTGGATGAAAATATTGAAACCCCCAGTACACCAAAAAAAAAAAAAAAAAAACCCAAAAGCACACATACCCCCTGAAATGTCCCCTAAAAATATGTAGCCAATTTAGGCAAGCCTGAGAAGCATTTGCAACCTTGACATCCTTGCCCTCTACCCATTTTCCTCTGCTAAGAATCCTACTTTATTTTATAATCTGAGTCATTTTAGTGTTCCCTTGGACATTGCCAGGATCAAAATCTGCTGCCGCAAAATGTCTTGCTAAATCAATTTGTAGTAAGGTATAAAGGACAGATAAAGTTTAATTTGCATTTGAATAGAGATCCCTCTGTTTCACTAAAGGAATTAGGCTCTGACCTGAAATTTTAGACATCAGCAAATAGATGATAGGAAGGCCTATTCAAAGAAATTGAGCCTTCCTAGTACCCATGAAATCACACTAAATGTTGGTTCACTTATTCACCCACCAGAGAACCAGAGCAATCTAGTAGTTACAGGCATAGGTTCGGGAACCAGACTGCTTAAGTTTCAATTTAGTCTCCGATGTCTTCTTAATATTTGTGACTTTGGGCATGATTTTTTTGGAGCTTGCTTGTGCCCCAGTTACACCGGATGAGAGGTATAAAGAAAAGGGGATAAAGATAAAGCATCTACAGCATAGAGTTGTAGGTTATAAAAACCTGTGATTCAATGCATGTGGAATGCTTAGAAAATATCACACATATGTCAGTGATCTGGATGCGTTTGATATATAACATAAATACTGGTGTGGCTGAACCTGAATCTTTATGGTCTTTCTGTGAAAAACAAGCCTGAATTCCCTGAAGTTGTCTTTTTCTTGAGGACTAGGCTGTGCAGTTGGATGGCTGATTAGGCTTGATTAGGCAGAGAGGTTAGAATGATATTCTTTAAAGTATAAGCAAGTTTAAGAGACACTTGATGGGGAAAGGCAGTGAGACAGGAGGGAGTTTTCTCTGAGAATGAAACCATTTTCTGAAACCATAGTTCTTCATGAACATCAATAAGTATTGGAGAATAGTTTAATGGATGTGAAAATTTTACTCTCCAGATACACTGTTTTTACCTTCCTGCCTTCTCATCTTCCTTGTTTCCCCCTTTATTTTCCTCTTTTATTTATTCTACAAGTATTATTTGGACAATAGGAGGAAGAGAACGTTGGCTGGAATTGGGTGCAGATAAAGAGCTCAGTTAGGGACACTTGGGATTTGGTTGCCTACATGACTATGTCTAGCTGGTTGTTGAATTCAGTGGTTTGAACTCAAGAGGGGAATCAGTGCTCAAGATAGAAAAGACATTCCCATGCATGTAAATGGAACTTCAAGGTAGGCTGCCCCATTAGAAAGCATGCAGATTAAATGGAAAGTCAAAGAAAACCCTAGATAAGTGCCCACTGCCAGTTTTAAAATAGAGAGTAGAAAAGGAACCAGTGAAGAAAAGTAAGGTAAGATAAAAGGTGGGACAAGAACCCAGTTTGTTTGTTTCATGGAAAGCAAAGAAGAATCGTATTTCTAAAAGAAGTTTGAGCGTTGAAAGCAATTTCTAGTAAGACAAGGAGTAAACTGTCCAGGGGATTTGCAATGAGGTCATCTTAATGATCTTTGCCAAAGTAGTTTCAGAGAAGTGATGGGAATGAAAGTCAGATTTCAGTGCGCTAAGGAGTAAATTAGAGGTGAGGACGTAGAGAGTATGAGCTGTGCTGAGAAAGAGAAAAGTAAATAACTTGACAGGCTCAATAACATGGCTCATACGACCTAATATACCATTTGTTGCCTAGACCATTGTGTTTTACTCTCAAAAGCCTATTGAAATACTAGGGGATTGAAATACTAGCAGTCAATCCCCTACAGTCCCAAATCTTGGTTCATAATCACCTTTTCCTGAAAGATTTGAAGAAGGACAAGTAATACAGAATAATGAGCTGATAGATAGAAGCCAAACTTACTTTTGAATAGGGACATACAGGCAAAGATAATCGGCAGTGTCAGGTTGCAGTGTTTGGTGTGAGATCAGGGTAGCAGGTATGTACCTAGAGCTAATCAAAAGAAAAGTGATGGTTGAAGCGATAAACAGGTAACCCAGAAAATATACCATAAAGGGAAAATATATAGATCATTGTTTAAGTTAAGCCTCTAAGTTCAGTGGAGATCAGAAGGAAGAAGAGTCAATGACAGAGATAAGGTGGATCAGAGCAGTGGCAGGAGATCTAGAAGAATGCAGCGCAACAGAAGCCCAGAGAGGGGGGATTCAAATATGGGAGGCATGAAGGACATGCCCAAAACAGTAGCCAGGTCAAGGGAAATGCATAAGAAAATTCTGTTGTTTGCAGGTCTGTTTGATCTATTATATATATACTTATATAGTATTTGTAACATATAAAAATATAAAATACACACACACATGAACACATACATGTACTTATGTCTATGTATATGTATGTATATGATTTATCGAGATATAATTCACATACCATGCAATTCACAATTGGTACACAATTCAGTGGTTTTTGAATATATTGGCAGAGTTACCGTAAGATAACTGACGAGGTGATTGCTGTAAACCTCGGGAAAAGCAATTTCTGGGTAATAACTGGGAGTAGGGCAGTTATTGAGAAATTAAGAAGCAGTGAGTAATGCGTGATAAGTAAATGGAGTCACTGAGTATTTGTTGTTTTTCTGAGATTCTGAAAAGAAAGACAAGGATAGTGGTCAAGGGATAACTGAGTCAAAAACAGATTTGCTTTTAACTTTGTTACTTTGGATTTTTCTGTGTGACCAGCTCTTATTTAAGAAAGGGAGAGAACACAGAATTCAAGTGCACTTCCCCTTTACATTGTAGAAAGTGAATCTGAAGTTGTACAAGACAGGGCTTGATGGAATGAGACCATGAAAGAAGCAGCATAGAGGGAAAGTAGTTAGGGTTTTAATAAAGTCTCAGGCAGAACAAAGCCTTTACATGTACTGATCGACTTACGACCTATGCAACTTACGACCATTTGACTTTACGACCACAATCACTAGCCACGACTGCTCCACGTCTGGCAGCGCAAACGTTGCCCAGCTGGGTGTATGACAGTGTGGACCAGCTTCCGGCAGCACTACCATCTCCGCGTGCACCATTTCAACTGTACATATAGCCTACTCAACTTACGACCAAATCGTGTTACGACCGGTCCACGATCCTGACCGTGGCCTTAAGTCGAGCACTAGCTGTATTTAGAAGTTGTAAAGAAGGGCCACTTTAAGTTTTTGTAATTTAAACTCTTTATTTTGTATTAAAGAATATGTTTTCACAACAATCCTTTTTTTAGGTCTCATCAGGTGATGCCAAAATGACTTTTGAATGGTGAGAAAAGACAGGGCCCTTAGCAAACCCTGAAGTGTATAGTAGCAACCAATTAGTGAGAGCCTACAGTAAGGACTGTGCTAGGTACATGACAGACATTTAAAAACAAAGGGGTTTCCAAGCTGTTTTCCCTGGAATCTTTTTGAAGTCCAGTGTTTAATCTGTAAAGTGAAGCCTAAATTATCACTAATCAAATATTTACTAATCTAAAAGTCATAGAATATGTTAGATATTGCTGTATATGTCAGATGATATAGTTTAAGGCTCAAAAATTCCAATTTTACCTTTAAAGCAAACTTTGAGATTAATTGCCACGGCCACACAATTAATAAGCACACAGTCTGACTCACATTCATTGTCTATCTTCTTTCCACAAGGCTACACCGTGAAGGTCAACAATTCTTTCACATAATTCCTTTGAGCACTAAATGAGTTTGAGGGATGTCTTTCCTAGAATTACCCTTATTCTCTCCTCGTTCTTTTCATATCGCTGCAGCATTAACAACTCTTTTTTATCCTTTTCCTACTGTGCCTACCTTTCTAAATGTGTGCTATTTCAACTCTCCGTTGTTAACTTTCTGTCTCACTCATGTCTTCCTTTCATTTGTTTTTTTCTGTCTTCTCTCCTGAATACTGAAATTCTTTTCTAATACAGGAATATTATGGCCTTGTGTTTGGCCCCAAGTCTCTCTAATTGTCCTAGAATTTTAGGAATTTTAGTAGTAGTATATCAGAAGGGTGCTTGCACTGTTGATTCTAAATATTTTTGAGCAAAACCAGACACAGGTTGGGGGCAAAAGAGAAACTTGAATTAAACAAAAGGCTTAGCAAACATTTTTTCAGAGTTAATCTGAATTATTTAAAATGGCTTCCTGGGGAAGTGGCATTTTGTCAACGTGTTTAAAAATACATATTCAAGAATGTTGCGGTGTATCGGGACTAATATAGTCTGTATCATGCAGCGTGGCAGCATTTAGTTGAACATTTCCATAATGTTCCCAGCACTTCTTTATTTCACTTGAGAAGTAGGGGGAAAAGTGTTTTAAAAATATTGATTGTTAGATTTAATTATACTCCAGACACATCTTAGTTGTTTGGATGGGATTGTGACATTGCATGTTGCAAAACCAATCACTTTATAAATTATCCTCATTTACATTTTATAGTTTTATGAATTTGATTACTAGTACAGAGAGTTCATTCCTTTAACAATAACAGATCTTTGGGTTTACACTCAAAGAAGTGAGATTTTTGTAACTATTCTTTTTTCTTAAAAAGTATTTTACAGCCTCTAAGATGTGAAATATGGGGCTTTCATTAGCTGCACTGAGATTTCCCTGTTACCACTCCAGCTGTTGACTGTTTACTGCGGGAGCTGGTGCTAGTGGTAGGCAGAGAAAAATGCTCATTTAGTTAGAGCTTTCCAGGTGAAGCGTTCTTTGAGGTTGATTGGAACATTTGCCTATAATGAGCAAAAGCTCTTGCATTATTCAAATCATGAAAAACTACAAGAACCTTCCCAAACTGTTCAGTGTTTTGTCAAATAAAATAAGTGCTAGTATTTAGAGGAAGATTCCATTATACTAATCAACTTAAAAATTCATTAACTAACACATTTTTTCTTTAAATGATAAATAGTAGGAAATCCTATATCTGTTTATAGATACATTTTAGCACATTTGTGAATATTTCTTTCATGACCGAGCTAAACTATTGTTTATAGTTGTAGTTATTATATAATGTAGCTTTCAAAGTCTCAACTGCATCTTAAATAATCATAAAACAGTTGTCTATATCCCATTGACCTCTAGGGACATATTCTGTGAATAGCATTATTTTCTTAATGTGAAGTGATGTGCTGCAGCGGCTAAAGCCCCAGCTCGAAGACAGACAAATCTGGGTTGGAATCTTTGAGCACTTAAGAGATAAGCAAATTTAGCAAGTTTCCTGACCTCTCCTAGTCTATTTTGTCACTTGTTATGCAGGTGCAATGATGATCCCAGTAAATGGATTGTTTGAGTCCTGTTAATTACCTGGATCATTAATTAATAACTTTACTCAGAAGTGGTACATATATGTAAACTGTGGTAGAATAAAACCGTGTGATCTATTTTCTTTTTTTTTCTCTTTCTAATTTTTCTAGCATTAAATATATATTTTTAATCACTTTATATATTTAAAAATAAAGTACATTTATAGAGGTAATATTTACTAAGGAATTACTCTGAAAGGCAGGCTAAAATAGTTAAAGAATTTATCAAGGGAAAGGATTATCTAGTCTGTGTCTATCCACTGCCTTCCCCTTCACCTCCCAACCGAAACCTCTGGAAACAGGTTTTACCATCCACTGGCACACACCTAGGATTTCTGCTTGCATAGCCAAGAAGTGCAAGAGCCATGTTGTGAGATTTTCAATTTGATCGTCTCACATGAGGGTACCAGTGTTTTCAGACTGGAAACAGCATGTTACTACACTTTGGCAATAATGCATTAAATACAGATGGGTTTGTTTTTAGCCAAATATGGATCATACAGCCAACAGCTGTTTAGATATTGCCAACGGTCTGTTTAGTACACAGAGAGACTGCGGGTTTCTTTTTTGCTCAAGAAAATCTAGTGATTCCACGTTAAATCTCCACAGTGGTGTCCAGTTGGCTGCAAAACAGGAGACACATCATCAGCACCCCGGCAAAAGCCTGCAATGATATCTTTTTTCTCCCAAATTATAACACCTATTTTATCATAATGAGTATCATTAGCATATTTTAAATATAAGTAATAATATAATCCCAGATCTTTCAGTAGTTAAAGAATTCCTTGTAGTCTCAGCAGTAATTCAATTAATGATGTTTGATATTTAATGTTTTCTTTAAAAGTATGAAGCACTGAGGAATATACAGAGCCCTAGAAACACAGGACTTCCCTGCTCCTGACCACATCTCCCTCAAGTGTGAGAAGCAAGGAACATATGAAATATAGTATTTCTCATCACCTAAGGTTTATTTTAATTACTATTAAAGACATCCAGATATAGAATTAAAAGAACATATGTATTATCTGAAAATTGAAAAAAAACAAAGCATTATTTTATTCCATCAAATTCATGACTGATTTAATAAAGAATTGTCACAATATAAACAAGCCAAACAAAATACAATTTTATATGTTCAAGGGCTTCCCTCCCCCACTCCCTTTTGTAAACATTGTTTTTGCACTTGAAGCCAGGGAAAACATTTATTTACACTCAGGATATTAGGGATACTGCCACCATGTGGTAGTAAGGAAACATGATCTCAAAAACTTCAATAGTTTTTTTTTTTTTTTAACTCCATAACCATACATTTCTATTTTTTAAGAAATGTAATTCTTATTATAAATTCTTATTACCAAAAGTAATGTGTTTGTCAATCAATAGGAGGAAAATAAGGCAAAATTAATATACGTAGAGTGTTTGGGCCGTGGTTGAGAACTGCAGCCCAAAAATCACTAATTCAAATTACCCTGAATATATGCTCCAATTAGCAGCAATTACAAGTGGGTTTTTAAAGAGGAAAAAAAAAAAAAGAAGCTAGGGGATAGTTTCTAAGCTATTTACCAAAAATGTATATTGTTTCATTGAAATAACATCAACTATTGATTGGCTATACATGGCTTCTTATATTATAAATTCCAGGAAAATGAAGATAATGGTTTAGGGTCACGTTACATAAGTTGTGGTAACATTTGGAGATATTTATCAGCTAGTCTGGAAACTACATGAAAGAAAGTAAAAACAAAATGTCTTTAAACAGTTACCCGGGACATGGTTGCAAAGGATGTGACTGAATCCCCAAGCTCTTGCTTCTCTGGGCTTGTTACATTTTGCAGACCTCAGGTTCTTCAGACTGCTCCAAGCTATTTTTCTTTCTCACATCTTAAATCAGTTTTAAATCATAAAGGATAAATAACTCATAATGCATGCAGAGATGATCCAGATTTTGTGGGTCCTGAGATTTAGAAAACTGGGGGGATGTCAGCCAGGCATGGTGGCTCACACCTGTAATCCCAGCACTTTGGGAGGCTGAGGCAGGTGGACCACGAGGTCAAGAGATCGAGACCATTTTGGCTAACATAGTGAAACCCCATCTCTACTAAAATACAAAAATTAAATGGATGTGGTGACATGTGCCCGTAGTCCCAGCTACTCAGGAGGCTGAGGCAGGAGAATTGCTTGAAGCCGGGAGGCGGAGGTTGCATTGAGCCAATATTACACCATTGCACTCCAGCTTGGTGCCTGGCAAAAGAGCGAGAGACTGTGTCGAAATAAATAAATAAATAAATAAATAAATAAAATAGCGGGACTGTGTACTTTTGAGAAATGTCTGTTTAAATCCTTTGCCCTTTTTTGATTGGATTATTAAATTTGTTCTTATTTGGCCATAAAAAAGAATGAGATCCAGTTTTGCAACAGCATGGAAGAGGCTGAAGATCATTATGTTAAGTGAAATAAGCCAGGCACAGAAAGACAAACATCGCATGTTCTCACTTATTTGTGGAATCTAAAAGTTCAATCAGTTGAACTTATTGACAAAGAGACTTGGATGGTTACCAGAAGCTGGGAAGTGTAGTGTGCAATTTGGGGGAGGTGGGGATGGTTAACATGTGCAAAAAATTTAGAAAGAATGAATAAGACCTATTTCATACTATAATATGGTGACTATAGTCAATGATAAAAATATGTTTTAAAGTAAAGAATGTAATTGGATTGTTTGTAACTCAAGATAAGTGCTTGAGGGGATGGATATGTCATTCTCCATGGTGTGCTTATTTCATATTGCATATCTGTATCCCAACATCTCATGTATACTGTAAATATATACATGTACTGTGTATCCACAAAAATTTTTTTAAATAATTTTTATAAAATTTTTAAAAAGAACAAAATTGGGAAGGCTCTTGAGAATACAAAATTTAATATACAAAATTATTTTAAAAGGAAGTCATTATTTGGAATTAGAAATCAAATAACCATCAATCCCTTCAGGCTTGGAGATTCTTGTCCCTTATTTCTGAAATTTTTTAGACATTTCCCCAAAAAAACTCATTGAGAAATACTTCCTCTTTGCAACTTGGACTCCCCGCTCCTCCTCACTTACTTGATAACACAATACAACACCCAGCACTCACTGGGATCTGTGCTAGTCTGTTCTCATGCTGCTAGTAAAGGCATACCAGAAACTAGGAGATTTGTAAAGAAAAGTTTAATTGGCTCACAGTTCCACATGGCTGGGGGTTGTTGCGGGGGGAGCTCACAATCATGATGAAAGGCAAAAGAGGAGCAAAATCATATCTTACGTGGTGGCAGGCAAGAGGGTGTGTGTGGAGGAACTCCCCTTCATAAAACCATCAGATCTCTTGAGACTTACTCACTTTAAGGAGAATAGCATGGGGAAAAAATCGCCTCCATGATTCAGTTACCTCCCACTAGGTCCCTCCCCAACACACATGGGTATTATTTCAATCTCTTCAAGTTGAGATTTGGGTGGGGACATAGCACCAAACCGTATCAGGGTCTGTGCAAAGGGAGAGCTTGGAAGCTTAAGTACTATTAGCTTTATGACAAATTCATCAAAAGGTAAATTTTGACATTTCTTAGCATTTGTTTGCAGCTGTGAGGCTGTCCATATTCCTTCTCTACTCCAAAATACTCTCATAACTAGTTAATCCATAAGCATCGCTGTAAATTTTTACAGTAATTCCATATTCTCAAAATGTTAAACATCCCTGGTAATTATTCCTTTGTTTCTAGTCGCTGGCCATTTCAGTATCTCTTACATGGCAGCCCCCTCAAAGATTTCTTCCCTTTGCTCTCTAGCCAGGAAGGACAGCTTCTCTCTTCAAACCAATAGATCATCACTAAACTGCCTAGCTCTTAGCTGCAGGGCTAAGGAAATCTGAAAAGACATTGATTAGGGAGGAAAAGCCATTGTAAAGGAGGGAGCAAGAGGGAGAAAGCAAAGCTCAGAACTTTCTGGAAAACCTAAGTTTACATCTATCTTATTAGTGGTATTTTTCTTCAGATGTTGAAAATCTTAAAGACAAAATCTTTTTTTGGTTGAACAATTTCTTAGGTAAACATAGCAAATGTTCTCAGTTCGTGTGTTTTCGGCACACTAGAGTAGACACTTAAAATTTCTCTATGGAGTCCCAGTGCAGTGACTGAAGACTGTAATCCCAGCATTTTGGGAGGCCTAGGCAGGCAGATCACGAGGTCAGGAGTTCAATACCAGCCTGACCAACATGGTAAAACCCCATCTCTACTAAAGATACAAAGAATTAGCCAGCCATGGTGGCACGCACCTGTAATCCCAGCTCCTTGGAAGGCTGAGGCAGGAGAATCATCTGAACTTGGGAGGTAGAGGTTACAGTGAGCTGAGATGGCACCATTGCACTCCAGCCTGGATGACAGGGCTGGACTCCTTCTCAAACAAACAGAATGTCTCCATGTAAGAAAACCTGGAAATAAATTAGCTTCTAATCATGGAATTTTGAAATCATCAGTTTTGTTATTAGGCCTTTTCTCCCTCCCACTCTTCCTGTATCTTTTTTCTGCCCCAGCACATCCCTGCTTTACATACTGTCTTAGGATCCCTCCTAAGATATGTGTAAACAAAACACATGAATTTGGACTAGGAGTTTATTCTTTCAGTGTCCCATGGTAAACAGAAAGGAGATGAGGGGAAAAAAGCGCAAACCAAAAAACGTATTGTTCTTCTTTTGACTGCAGTGAACACACAGATTTCTAGAAGACACAGGGAGTGGCAAAAGTCGGCACACAAAGACCTAACAAACTGTTTTTGATTTACAACTGATACTAAGTATTTGAGTTTGTAAACAGGAATTCATGAAGAAATTAATAAATTTCCAAACCTTTTTTTAAAATTTAAAGGCAAGGTTAGCAAAGGCAATTTGCATTTAAATCAACACTTACTTGTCACATGTACTTTTCCCAACTCGAATAACCTGTGACATGAAAAAGATGAAAGGCCTGCGATGTGTATAATCATCTTTAAAAGGTAATCGGCCGACACTTGCAATAAATATTTATTAAGGAAAGAAATGTCCTTTTCTCTTTCTGCCACTGTGTTTCTGCTTCATCTCTGTTGTGTTCTCACCTCCTCATTAACTATGACTTCTCTTTTTATGAGAGGGTTCAGACCACATCCTGATGGCATAGAGAAGATGAAGGAAGCTTGAAGTCTTGTTTTGTGTGTGTGTGTGTGTGTGTGTGTGTGTGTGTGTGTGTGTGTGTGTTTTAACCCAATACACTGCTTTTTGAAGCTGTAGAAAAAGAGTCTGGGACAGGGCTGGATGCCTGAAAATTTCGAAAGGAAAGAAGAGCAGCAATTAGAAGATGAGCTCACTTCAGATTGTCTTTGCCGCTCTTGACATCCTACCAATTTTTATTTATTGACAGGATCTGGCTGTCTCCCAGGCTGCAGTGCAGTGGTGGGATCTTGGCTCACTGTAGCTTCTGCCTCCCAGGTTCAAACGATTCTCATGCCTCAGCCTCCCAAGAAGCTGGGATTACAGGCATGCACTACCAGACCTCGTGAATTTTTTGTGTGTTTTCAGGAAAGATGGGGGTTTCACCACGTTGGCCAGGCTGGTCTGGAACTCCCGGTCTCAAGTAATCCTGGGGCCTCAGCCTCCCAAAGTGCGGGGATTACAGTGTGAGGCACCATTGCCCAGCCTCCTATCACCTTTTAAATCATTCCCAAGTTACTGGTTTTGCTTTAGCTCCTTACACTGTTACAGTCTCTAACTTTGAAAATTGTGAAAACTAATTACATCTAGAGGAAACCAAGCATTTGTCCAATGGCTTTTCAGAACATTTAATGTGAAGACAAAGTGAAGTTTAAGATCACCCTTTCTCTATTTGGCTTGTTGTGTGGTCCAATCATTAACATTTCAATGACCCACTGAAATACAAGCCCCACCCAAATCCTATCAGCCCTTGCAAAGTTGCCTTTAAAAAAACACTTAGTCTCTAGCCATTACCCTTTTCTATCCTTTTCCTCTCCTGTTCCATTAGCTGATTTTTGTCACTGCGTTGTCCTTTGTCATGACTAATCTATGCCATAGTTTTAAAAAATGCTGTTACGTTTAATAATTACTTTAAATAATTTAAGTCGATTTACTCTGAAATCTCTCCTCACCTCATTCATAAAGTATCTTTCAAGCATTAAAATGGGAAAAGAAGTTTCTTCCTATGAACCAGCACTTTATCATGTTGCATACAAATGCCACATCTCTTTCTCCATTCTCAATCCACGTAAAATGGAATCTAGGTTCGCTATGTGCAGTGGCGCAAATTTAGCTCACTGCAAACTAGGCCTCCTGGGTTCAAATGAATCTCCTGCCTCAGTCTCCTGAGTAACTGGGATTATAGGCACTGGCCACTATGTCCAGCTAATTTTTGTGTGTGTATTTTTAGTAGAGATGGGGTGTTACCATGTTAGCCAAGCTGATTTTGAGCTCCTGACCTCAAGTGATCTGCCTGCCTCGCCCTCCAAAGAGCTAGGATTACAGGCGGGAGCCACCTTGCCTGCCCAGGGTTCAATATGATTTCTTACTATAACAAATAACCCTGTTTTCGCCTACCCTCAGTATCTATGCAATAAAGAGCAAAATTTTAGAAGATGCATTATTATGATTTCATTTATTTCAAACTTCATATTATGTTTTAAAAGCCATAGGGTACATTTTAAATGAATTGAAAGATACTGTGAATGAGCTATTCAGGCATCTCTGTAGATTATTGGAAATGCACTGGAATACTATAGAAGCAAGGGTATAAATCTCTGCTGTACATATGTAGAATAACTGCTCAAATGATCTGTGTGCCTTCTACTTAATCCCTTATATTTAACTGCTAATTATGTAAAAAACCCTGACCGTATTAATTTGATCTAATACAACATCTGCAATGCTACAAAACAATGACTTTAATGTTTCTTGGAACTGGTCAGCTGCCATTTAAGTAATTAAATTCTATTGTTCATATTGCAGTTGCCCATATCAGGCCTGTATAAATCCCAAAGGGACTGGGTTGCTCTCCTTTAGAAAAGTAGCACCTACTGAGTCTCCGTGTGCTTTAATGAGGTATTTACAAGGAACCCTTTCCCCTCTCCCAGGCTTAAAGTACACACTTCTCACAAATAGAGAGAGTCCATTTCAATTGCTATCTGAATGTTTACCTTTAATATCTCTATAAGGATTAAAACAAACATTCCTGATTAAATGTTAACTTACTTTAGGCATTTACTGTAGGCATAGCAGACATCCCCATTATGGTTTGTATGTGAACAGTACTTAATGTGAAAATTACTTTTTAAAAAATTGACAAGGAGATGGAATAACTCATTTCAACATTTCTGCAGGTCTCACCTTTTGGAAAGCTTATTACTGAATCAGGGAATGTGAAATTATACGTTCAAAACTCTAAGCTGCCAAGAATACAGTGTTGCACTTTAGAATACTAAAAGATTTCACTTACTTTATAAAATATTGCATAATTTATAAAATGTAAATTAAAGTCCTGTTGGAAGTGGCATTGTGAAAGGATGCTATCAAGTAATTCTTAATAGATTTTCCACCATTCCACTGTATCACTGGGCACTTCAACAGTAATAAGTGTCAGCAGCAGCTGAATCCTTCCATTTTCAGTTAACTAATTTGTTTCTTGTATGTCTTTTAAACCTATGGCTTGTGGTATTTTGGCTTTATTTAGTTTGGCTATAGGTTCCTTAACTCAGGTGATGTGAAAGAGAGCAAGTTAACAAGCCCGGTTAGTCCCAAAGCCAGTCCTGCAGCTGAGTCTTTTGATTTTGTCCAATGTGATTTTTCCACCTCCCTGTCCCACTGCCAATAGCTATTTCAGGCCACCATCGTCCATCACACGGGTTACTGTAATTGTACACCATCTGGATTCTCTGTATCTAGTGTTTTCTTTCTCCATCTATTCTCCACAGTTAAATAAATCAAAAAGCAAATTTCATCATCTTGTTATTTATCTCTTAAAGTCCTCAAAGTAGCTCCTCTTCACTACAAGGTCCCAACTCCCCAATATTACTGTAGCAGATTGTAAAAATAATATCATAAAGAAAGAAATAGAAAATGATCATGCCTTCGATCTTGTATGCATGCCTCTTAGTCATTCTGCTGTTCTGCTCATCAAAAGGTAGACTCTATTTTTCCACCTCTTCAATCGTAGCAGAACATGTGAGATGCTTTGACCCAGCGAATGTAGTGAAATAATTAAAGTTCTGAGCTTAGTCATCAGGAAAGCTTCCGCTTTTGTTTTTGTTGCCTTGGAATGCTGCCCTGGGATCACAATTGGAGGCTTCTGGCCAACTAACTGAAGGACACGAGGCCTTCTGAAACAGATAAAAGCTTTCTCAGCTGAAGCTCCACAGACCCAACAGCCAGCACCAACTGCTGTGCTAAGTACCGTGTGCATAGTGCATATCTTATCATAATTTTAAAGGCAAGACAACCAAGGGAGGTTGCAAACAGCCACCCTGAGATCAGGCATCTAGTATTGGAGCCAGATTCTAAATCCAGACACACCCATGTCACCAACTCCTAACCACCATGCTACATAAATATTAACTTTAAATACATCCTATGTTGCAGACTGTTTCTCCCCCACTTAATTATGTCTAACTGTGTGACCTTTTTATTGATTCTTAACCTAATTGTATCAAAGTTTCCTCATGGCTTAAGACACATAATAGATCATACACCTATAGCGCTTACCGCAGTTCCCAGAATATGTTAAGTGCTGAATAATGATGGCTGCTATATTTATGCGGGTAGCAAATCTCTACCCTTTGGGTATGAATTTTATTTTTCCAAGCAGTCAAAAGTAATTTTGGTACTGAGAAAAGTGAGTAGAGTGGGTAATTCCAACTTTAATTTCATTTTGCTTCAATAATAAAATATACTGGTAAAATGAGGAAACAACGTATCTTGTCTGTGTTAGAACCTGGGTTTGAGGGCCATTCTCTGAAAGTTTCCTGCATCACCAGGAAAGTGCAACAAAATACCCACAAAGTGACACACTCACATGGATGTATAAGTTCTGGCATGCTTATGGAAATGTCAGTCTTCTTATGGCCAAATCTTACATAAGTTCATGTAAATATTTTTATAATATAACAAAATATGGATCATAACTGGTTTTAAATATTCAGTGTATTGATAAGTGCATAAGATGTGCTTGGGTTGGCTGGGTTCAGCTGTGGTACTGACAGTAGCCACGGAGTCAAAGATGAAGCAACTTGAAGATCAAAAGATTTTTACATCCTCAAACTCTAGTGTTTACCAGAGAACTTTTTTTTTTTTTAATTTTATTTTTCTATAGGTTACTGAAGCACAGGTGGTGTTTGGTTACCTGAGTAAGTTCTTCAGTGGCGATTTGTGAGATTTTATTGAACCCATCACCCAAGCAGCATACATTGTGCCCTATTTGTAGTCTTTTATCCCTCGCTCTCTCCCACCTTTCCCTCCAAGTTCCCAAAGTCTATTGTATCATCTTATGCCTTTGCATCCTCATAGCTTAGTTCCCACATATCAGTGAGAATTTCCAAGAAGGATAGATCTAACTTAGTTGTGATACAGTGGCCAGCTAAGTGCCTCTTCTCTTCTTTATTTTACATATCAGGGGAGAAATTATTCTATTCCTGAGAGACCTTTTGTTTCTTTACAGAATGAAGCCCAAAGTCCTCAACCTGGCATCCCAGTCCTTGGTGATTGATTTTCTTTCTGCTCTATGGATGCTTTCCCAACACATCTTGCCTTTCCTCAGTTCTGTGCTTTATTCACGTTTATCTGGGATGTGCATTTCACGTTCCCATTCTTCCCCACCATATTTAATCTTTCCTTACTTAAAAATTTCAAAATCTGTCAAATTATATGATATTTTCCCTAGGAAGTCTTCTCGATGCCTTTAGTAAAGACAATCTTTTCTCTTAATTTTTTTAATAAAATTCTGTTGTGAGAGAATCTCAGCTCAAAATATAACATGATTTTAATAGCATTTGGAATTAATAATAGTAGCTACATGATAGGCTTGTTGGAGAATGCTGTGAATCAGTGTGTGTGTCTTCCCCAAATTCATATGTTAAAATTATTTTTCATAAGTTTAGTTTACATACATTTAAACTTATTTATAAATTTACTTATGAGTAAGTATAAACATTTACAAGTTTATGAGTAATATGTTTCAGCACTGCATTATTATTCATAAGTTTCAACATATGAATTTGCAGGAGGCGCATAAATTTCTTTTTTCTTTCTTTTTTTCTTGTTTTTTTTTTAGACAGGGTCTCACTTTATCACCCAGGCTGGTGTTCAGTGGTGCAGTCTCAACTTACTGCAGCCTCCACCTCCTGGGCTCAAGCAGTCCTCCCACCTCAGCCCTGTAAGTAGCTAGGAACACAGGCGTGTACCACCACGCTGGGCTAATTTTTTGTATTTCTCATAGAGATGGGGTTTCACCATGTTTTCCAGGCTGGTCTCAAACTTCTGGGCTTAAGTGATCTGCCCACCTCAGCCTCCTAAAATGCTGGGATGACAGGCCTGAGCCACTGAGCTCAGCCTAGATAAGTAAGTTTCAAATACGTTGAAACTTATGAATAATAATGGAATAATAAGAAGCAGGGCCTGTGGGAGTTGATGAGACCATGAGAATGGAGCCCTGATGAATGGGATTAATCACCTTATTAAAAAAGCCTGAGGGAGCTTGTTCCTCGCTTCCACTATATGAGCACACATAGAAGGCACCATCTATGAAGCAGAGAGGAAAATCTCATCAGACGCTGAATCTGCTGGCAACTTGACCTTGATCATTCCTGCTTCCAGAACTGCGAGTAATATATTTCCGTCCTGTGCAAATTACTCATTGTAAGGTGTTTTACTATAGTAGCCTAAACAGACTAAGAAAGGGGATTAAATGAGTTATTCCATGTAAAGAATTTAGAATAGTGCCAGGTATATAATAAACAGTATATAAATGTTGGCTATTATTATTTTCAAGTGTTAAAAATAGTGTATAATTGAATTATAGGGATAGTTGCACAGTGTTGTAAGTAAAGCATGAGAATGATCTTGGGCTACCAGTATATTACATAGGTAAGCAGTGAAAGTGGAAAGAGAGTGGTATACAGAGTAGTCACACATTGGATTTTCATACGTATTAAATGGCCTGAAAAAGCTAGATCTAAGAAGACAACAAAATCATGAAGTATACATAACCAAGATTAAAATGGAGCTGCCAGAACTCAGTTGACCTTATAGGGTTGTCATTCAGGAATTAAAAAATAAATATTACATTGTAGGATGGGGAAAATTGTCTCACTTCCTAGGACTTTGTCTTATCCATAAATTGGATGAATTACCTAATTAATTGATTAAAATTTCTCTTCTCACAGTCAAACTCAATGCCAAAGTTAAATTTGTTAAAAACTGATGACCAAAAAACAAAGAGAAAAGATAAGGGGCAATCAGAGAGGCTAGAATTGCTGAGAAACTGAGACCTATTGAGAGAAGGAATTCTTCCGGGATTTTTATTCATACTGACACTAAGATCAAGCAGCTCTCCTCTTCAGAGCCACCAGAGGTAAACCCTCTGAATATTTAACTATGAGTTCTCTGCAGGCATATATGTATCATATGTGTATGAGTATGTAAATATATGGTTAATTCATCTACCACCTACTGGATTTTCCTGAGCAATAGTACTTTGTAATAAGCCTAAAATCTCAAAATTTGAGCAATTTCCCTGTCCTAGGATCTGTAATAACTTACATACTCTATAGGTAGGAGCTATGTTTTGTTATCAGTTGCAATCCCACAAGCATTAGCATACCTTACCCATAGTAGGCTTTCCATAATTATATGACAGGCATGATGGGACCATTTTATTTCTTGATCTAGTAAACTTTATACTCCTATGTGGTCTTTGAATTTCTCACAGAGATTGTCACAATGTCAAGCACATAATAGACAAGGCATTTGGTGGACTTAGTGAATTAATATCAATGTAGTCCAAGATAACAGTTTTTTTTTTTAGCCAGTAATGCAGCACTATTCCTTTTGTCGAATAGTCAACAAAATCAGCCATTTTATTTAAAAATGTATTAAATCAAGCTTTTCCTCATTCTACAAGTTAAAACTTAATGCAGGATTTTTATTAATCCATGCTTATTCACATCATACTAATTTGAACCCATTTGCCAGGCTGTCAAAAATTTTTCAAATCCTCTATGATGGCTTTTCCTTCCTACTTTGTCATCTGTAAATGTCATCTGCTCTTTTTCTGTACACTGGCCTAAAATATTAATCAAACATACAATAGTATAAACAATATGTGAATCCAGGATGCACATTTCCACAGCTCTTGCTCTAGGCTGACATAAGGAAGGCTGTAAAAAAATGTATACTCTCTTCGAAAAATAGTGCCATGGCATTTTCTGCTAATTATATCTGAAACTTGTTTTTCCTGTTCAAAGCCCACTACATCACTTTCCTGTCTTATCAATTTTGTACACAGCCTGAAGTTTGCAAATAAATAGCTTTAAATTTAAATTGTCCTTAGCAAATAAGTTTTCTGGAATATATATGTATCATGAAAACAAAAAAAGGGAGGGGGGTCTGGTGTGAAAATAAAGAGATAATATAATTTAATTGGATATAATTGAATGATATTAGTATATTGAATTTGTATGGCACTTGTAAATACAAATCATTTCTTAGAACATATCTGGAAGGTTCATGGGTACTTTATTCAGATTTATGAATTCCAGAGTCACCCCTTCTTTGTAGGTAGTAGGACATTTGTGTATTCATTGCTGGTTCTAAATCTTTGTTTTGCTATGCTTTTAAATGTTCATAAGTCTTTCTCTCTCGTGCAGAACCAGTTTGTTGATCTTTTGAAAAGTTTTACTTTCATCCGTTCAGGATGATAACAATAATAACAACTTTCATTTGTTTTGGATTTATTATATATCAGGTACTTTACAGTACTTTTCTTCATTTTATCTTCCAACAAGTCTATGAGGTAGGTACTAAAAATAAGAAAAGTAAGCAGCTTTCCCCAGAGTAAACACTCTGCAAATGACAAAGTTGGTCTTAAACTGTGACTTAGCTCAACCCAGGTTGCTTAGCTCTAGCAGGTCCTTACTAGAAATTTTCAGTATTCATGCATTTGTTTTCACATGCGATTTTTCCAGAGTTTTGGAAAATAGTATTCAATAAATAAGTCACCCCAATTATCACTTGACCCATAACTTGCTGAACCATGTTTTCTTTTTCAAGTATTACTATTCCAGACTAACTAGCAAGTCATTGTACGTTTCTTCTGACAAATGTTACTCCAATTATGTCTGCATCCTTGGTCAGTTACTGTGTAAAATAAACATTCAGTACAAACTGCATTTACTAATTTGTATTCTCAGTGCCACTACCCTTACCTTATCTTTTCCATGTTCTACCTGCCCCAGGCCGTGGATCAATCAAATTCATAGCAGGCTAAGTGATTATCAAAACTGAAAATCTGACCTGACCCTCCTCCTTGAAACTCCTCCACAGGTCCTCATTGACCTTAACATTTTAGGCTATGATTTTAACTACTTAGTAAATAATACAGAGAGGGCTCTTTGGGATTTGAGCCTTGTTTACCTTTTACTAGGACACCCATCATGCATGGCAAGCTGCAGGCAGGGTTAGTCTGCCACCCTCTACCTCAAACCATTCCTACTCTCACTCCACCTTTCCTGCCTGCCTAACATCAGAAATAGGTGTCCTGGAATTTGTTTGGAGCTCAGCAATGCTGCAAGAACTCAGGTTGTACTGTGGTGCTACTGAGATCCCTCCCTTCAGGGAAGTACTTAACAACCAACTAGGAGGCCTGCAGTCAGTAGACAGCCTGTAGCTGTGAGCTTCTGCAGTGTCAGCCTTGGCTGCAGGGAGCCGCTCTGTCCCTGGGCATCATACTCTTGGGGAAGCTGACCTCTGGTGACTGACCAAGGCTGATCCTACCGTTTAAAGGTGTGGCTCACAATAGGACCTTGTGATTGAAAATTCTTTGCTCCAGAGCCCACTGCATTTTGGTTGAGGATTTGTTGGGTCTGAATTAGTTTGTCTCCTTCCTCTGCCCAATCCTGCTCCCTCCAATTGTCTTTCACATATGTTCATCCCCAAACTTTGTCTTAGTTCTGCTTCTACAGAGTGAAATCTCAAACTTTTTCTGGCATCCTCAGACAATAGTTCATTCCTTTTCACTGGATGGCTGCAGCAGTCTCTAGTATCATGTTCTCATATGATATTCCACAACGACCACGAAGGAGACAGGGTGTAAGAGTTGTGAGGGCATCAACACAGCACTTTATTTTGTTTTATTATAGAAGAAAATATTTCCCAGAATGCCCCAGTAAAATTAGCTCGTCATTTCACAGATAAAAGCTGAGTGAATTATTTTTTAATCTCTATCGTGAGATGTTGACTCATTTTTTTTTTCTTTAGTTTTTTGGAGATGGAGATCTCACTATGTTCCCAAACTGGTCTTGTATTCCTGAGCTCAAGCAATTGTCCCAGTTATCTAGGACAAGTCTTCAAAGTTTTATGCTCATGAACTGCTAAAAAGAATGTTTAAATAATACAGTTCCTTGTGCATCCGTTTCACATCAAAACCTGTTTTGTTATAAATTTACATAGTTGTTAAAGTGTGATTTCCAACATTTGTAAATACTTTAAAAACGTTACATTATTCTTTAAGTGTATCCAGTGGAATCTGATTACAAGAGAAGTTGTTTTTGTTTGTTTGTTTGTTTGTTTGAGATGGAGTCTCGCCCTGTTGCCCAGGCTGGAGTGCAATGGCACAATTTCAGCTCACTGCAACCTCTGCCTCGTGGGTTCAAAGGATTCCCCTGCCTCAGCTTCCTGAATAGCTGGGATTACAGGTGCCTACCACCACATTTAGCTATTTTTTAAAATTTATTTTTAGTAGATACTGGTTTTCACCATGTTGGCCAGGCTGGTCTCGAACTCCTGACCTTGTGATCAGCCCACCTTGGCCTCCCCAAATGCGGAGATTACAGGTGTGAGCCACCATGCCCAGCCCAGAAGTTTTTATTTGATTTTAATTTTTTTTTTTTAAGAGTCTGTGTCTCACTTTGTAGCCCAGGGCTGAGTTCAATGACATGATCATGATCATGGCTCACTGCAGCCTCAACATCCTGGGCTCAAGCAAAGTAGCTAGGACTACAGGTACACCATCATGCCTAGCTAAGTTTTTTTTTTTTTTTTCTTTATTAGTTTTTTGGAGATGGAGATCTCACTATGTTCCCGAACTGGTCTTGTATTCCTGGGCTCAAGCAATCCTCCCACCTTGGTTTGTCAAAGTTCTGGGATTACAGGTGTGAGGCAATGGACCCAGCCAAGAAATTTTTTTTAGATATGTCTTTAAAAATGCTCATTATTATGGGAATTTTAAGGTATGCACAGAAATAGATTACTATAACAAACCTCCGTTTACCAGTTACCTAACTTGAAGTCAACATTCCGCCATTCTTGCTGCTTACCCAGCCAAGAAATTTTTTTTAGATATGTCTTTAAAAAATTATTTTAAAGTAAATTGCAGACATCATATTATTTCATTCACAAATATTTTTAAACGTATATCTGACAGAAAAACACAAAACTGTTATGTCACAATCAGCACAATTTATAATACTCCCTTAATAGTTTCTAATATTCAGTATGTGCCCATATTTTTCTGCTGTTTTTTTCTGTTGGCTTATTTGAATTAGGATCCATAAAAGGTCCACACATTGCATTTGACTGATTCCTTTGGAGTCTCTTTTCCTCTGTAGCATTTCTTTATTTATTTATTTTTTTAATTCTCCATGCCAGTTACTTGTGGAAGAAGTGGCATCTTTCCTTTTGGATAGGATGGTGTTGTCACAACTGTGTCTTCATGGTGGTGTTTAACATATTGTTCTTTCTCCTACATATCCCATAAACTGAAAGTTAGATGCAGTGAATTGATAGAATTAAGGATTATTTTGTTTTGTTTGCAAGAATACTTCATGGGTGATGCTTAGTATTTTCTATGGAATCACATCATGAGGCACATAATGTCACGTTGCCATATTATTAGTGATGTTAAGATTGATCAGTGGTTCAGGTGCTGTCAGCCTTATCCATCCATTTAGTATTCATCATCAGTCAGTTAAATAGTTTTAGCAGCTGCCTGTGATCAGATCCAATCTTCTACTAAGGTTACAAAATAGTGACTTTCTATCATTCTGCATTTATTATCCCTGGCTCCCTATAAAAAAACTTTACCTTATCAACTATTTGGTTACTTTGAAAAACAGCTCAGTAGGAAAGGCAAGATAAATACTTCATCTGTTCTCTTCATCAGTTTTCAGAATAATGAGTTGTTGCCCTGGCAACCTTCCATGGTTATAAATAATAATAATTATTATTTTTAGTCATTGTGAACTTCTAGACTTTATATGTGTTTCAATCTATTGTAGTCTTTTTGATGCTCATGTTTTTCCATTTTTGACCATGGTAATTCCTTTATGTTAGCTTTTGTCTCCTTTTGATGTGACCCTAGTAGTTTTTACTGTCATCTTTCTCTCAGGCATGGCAAGCCTCACCTTATAAATGCTCTGCTGCAGACCCAGAATTAACCATTTTTTCTAAGACACCAGTTTTTTGTTTTGTGTTTTTAGTCAAAACATAAATGGCATTTAGAAAAACCTAAACACACTGTAGGATTTGGATCTTCACTAAATTAAAGCTTTTTAAACTGTCAACAATCTTACATTGTTCTTTTTTCTTCTGCACTTTTGTTCTTATTTCAGTTCCTCAGGATTTTTACTCTTAACGAAATATGTTTGAAAGCATGTTATTGATCATCTTATCGTAACTCCCATGATGAAATTTATACGTTTAACTTTTTCCTTATCTTGTGTAATCATATGTGTCCAAGTCTTAAATGCTTTCGTAGCTTATATAAACTTCATAAAAGTTAATGAACTTTGTAAAAGTTAACCTCAAAGAAATGATTTCATAAGTTATTTTTCTCCTAAAGATCTAAATAAATGTTAAAAAAAAATACAAACACTTCTTATATAATTTATGTTTTTTTGGTTTTACTTAGTGATGTAGTGTTCATCTGTGAGAAGTAAAGATTGAACATTTTTCTTTTTTCTTAAAATGATGCAAAATATGTATCTGAGGTAGAGAAGGGTGATTTAAAGTACAGGTACTCCCCTAGACCTTTCTCACAGCAAAACGGTGACAAGGGAGCCTTTCATAACCAATTAAAATTATCCAGCGTGTTTCCTACAAGTCTAAAACAGATAGAAAAGGCACAGAGTCTTTCCTTTTGAGTCCTGCATCTATCTTGATGAAACAATGTACCATCATCTTTCTTAGCGACACTTTACTAGTTTTGCTTCCTGAAAACCCATGCATTCTTTGTCAGTAGTCAAGAGTGGAAGAAATGAAGACATAAAAATAGCTATAACTTTACTCCTTTGCCGCACCGTTTGATACATTTGAATTCAGAATGCTCTAACATTGACCAAGCTTCCCTGCTTCTGATGTCATATATCAACCTGCAGACTTAACATTGTCTCTTTGTTAGAATCAGGGATTCAGGTGTTTGAATCCTGGAACATTGTAAGATTTTGGACAGGTAAGTAGTAGGCCTTTCTTCTTAAAGCGAAATAAGAGAAATAATGAAAGGAATAGTGGAAAGGAGAAAGCCAACCATTTAGTTTAAGAATATAAGGAATCCGAAGATTGGAAAAATGATTCAGTTGAAACTATTTGTGCTTGCATACCTCTTTGGATAGATTTTGTGTACTCTCAGAGGTACAAGTACCTCATTTGGAAGACTGCTGCGCTAAAGCAATATCCAGTAGTGGCACTGAAATTTCCTAGATTAGACACATAAATAATTGTACTAATTCCTTACAGATTTTTTAGTTTTGTAGATCTGTATTATACATTTCTACCAGTAAACATCCCATTTCCTTGACTCATCAATACTTGTTATCATTCAACTTTTATTTGTTGCTAATCATACAGTTACAAATTGGTATCTTGAGGTAGTTTTAATTTGTATTTTCCTGATTAATTGTATTACTGTTATACTTTAAGGTTTCTCATTCTCTGAACCTTATTTGCGCATTCTCTCTCCATTTTTTGATTTTCTTTCCTTTGGGAAGTTGATTTTCTGAAGTTTATTGAATGTTCTTTATATGAATCTTTTCAAGATTTAAATGTCAGAACTATCTTCTCAAAGTGTATCACCTTTCAATTTTTTAAATAGTAACATATGGTGATCATACATACTTAATTTCCAGTGTAGTCAAAGCCAACAATTATTTTGATTTTCTTTATAGTTTGTGCTTTTAAGTCCTGTTTAAGCATTATGTACTCACTCCAAGGTAACAAATGTATTTCCTTATTGTATTAACATTACTCTTTTAGTTTCCACATGTTTGAAATTTACCTTTGTGTATAGTATATGATAGGGGGTTCAACCTTGTTGTTATCCATAAATGAATCTCTCTCTCTCAAATATCTTTTACATAATTATTCCTTTATAGATTTCTATTATTGTTTTATTATGTCTTTAGTTCCTGTATGATTATAGAACTCTTTATACATTATTCTATCTAATTTGGTCTGTTTGTTTATTTCTGTGGTAGTTTCATGTTGTTTTTATTATTAGAGTTTTATAATGTGTCTTAAAAACTGTCAGGTTTTCTTTGGTCTACTTTTTGAAAATTAACTTAGTAATCTGATTTTAATTTTTATATACAGTCTTGAATGAATTTGTTGAATTTCATTAAAACAATTCTACTGATTCTGCTGGTATTTTTATGGAGAAATATGTTCAACTTTGAAATTAGTTTATTGATAATACACACCTTTAAAATACAAGGTATCTAATTCATGAATAAGGTATCAACTTGTATTTAAATTTATGCTTATGACATATAATAGATTTTAAAATTTCTCTTTATGAATACTTTGTGAATTTTTGGTCAAGATAATTTTTAGATACTTTTTTTGGTAGTTATGATGAGTGGTTCTTATTTTCTGTCATATCTCTAAATTGGCATTACTGGTTTTGATGAAAGCCATTAGTATGTGCAAGTTGTTTTTACACATCAGGATTTCAGAAGTTTATTTTGAAATCTGTAAAAAATCTGTTGATTATCCTATGTAAATGATTGTACATTTGCAAATAGTTATCGGTTTGTGCTAATTTTTTTCAGTCCTCATCTCACTTTTTTTTTTTTCTTGTGCTTTTGTGTTTGCTAGAACTTCTAGTACTATATCCAACAGGGACTGAGTTAATGGGCATATTTATCTTTTTTCCAGATCTCTGAAAAATGCATACAGTGAATTTTCTTTGAGCAGAATATTTACTATAGATTTGGCATATACTCTTGATAAAGTTCTAGAAGTGCCTTAGTAGTCCCATATTTTAGACATTTTTGGTTTATTTGTTTAGTTTGCTTATATTCATAAGTATGTATTACATTTAATTTAAAGTCATTTTTCTACATTTACTGAGAAAAACCTATGACTCTTTTGTTCTCCTTTAGGCCACTAATAGGTTGCCTTATGTTGATAGATATTCTGATGTTAAACAACCATTTTTCTCTCATGATAAATATTGCTTGACAAATTTATTTTCTTAGTAAGCTCTTGGATTTGGTCACACAATTATTATTTAGGATTTGCTCATCTATGCTCGTAAGTGAAGTGGTTAATACTGCCTTTGCTTTTTTTTTAAGATACAGTCTCACTCTGTTGCCCAGGCTGGAGTGCAGTGGTGCAGTGGCATCATGACTTTGGCTCACTGCAACCTCCACCTCCCAGGTTCAAGCAATTCTCCTGCCTCAGCCTCCTGAGTAGCTGGGATTATAGGTGCATGCCACCACATCCAGCTAATTTTTTATTTTTTGTAGAGACAGGGTTTCACTATGTTGGTCAGGCCGGTCTCAAACTCCTGACCTCCTGATCCACCTGCCTTGGCCTCCCAAAGTGTTGCAATTTTAGGCATGAGCCACGACGCAGGCCTGATAACTCAATTTGCTAATTTTGTCTCAGGTTTGGCAATTGTTTCAATTACTATAGCTGTGTAACCAGTTACCCCAAAATAGGGGTGAAAAATAATTTTTTTTTCCCTCACAGATAGTGTGGGTCAAGAATTCAGATGGGATTATGATGGGATGGCTGGTCCCTGAGTGATGATGTTCCTTAGCAGGAAGAATTGAAGAACCGGGGCTGAAATTAGCCAGAGGCTCATTTATTCACATATCTGACTGTAGATACCAGCTTTCAGCTAAGGCCACTGCTCTTTTTCCTATAGGCCTCTCCATCTGGTTTTTCCATGTATTCTAACTAAATCAGCTAGTTTGGTTTCCAACATGATGCTGGCTTTCTCAGAGAGAAAGACACAGAATGGGAATTTCTTTTTTTGGGGGAGACAGAGTCTTGCTCTGTTGCCAGGCTGGAGTGTAGTGGGGCAGTCTCGGCTCACTGCAACCTCTGTCTCCTGGGTTCAAACGATTCTTCTGCCTCAGCCTCCCAAGTAGCTGGGACCACAGGCGCGTGCCACCACGCCTGGCTAATTTTTGTATTTTCAGTAGAGACGGGGTTTCACCATGTTTGCCAGAATGGTCTCGATCTCTTGACTTCGTGATCCGTCCACCTTGGCCTCTCAAAGTGCAGGGATTACAGGCCTGAGCCACAGCTTCCGGCCCTAGCATGGGAATTTCTGTGGCTGTCTATAGCCAAATTCTTCTATTCAGAGCAGGCATATACCTGCCCTGTTCAAATGAGTGAAAACAGACTTCACTTCTATGAAGGAGTGGCAAGATTCTGGAAGCACGTGTGGATGTTTATAGAAAGAATAAACAGCCACAGTAATTTATATATTTTTTCAGATAGTTCATCAGTGTTTTCACACGTATTAGTGAATTTAATGGTTGTGAATTTAGTGGTTGAGATATTTTTTTTTCTTAATTGCTGTGCTATTTCTGGCTATGTCTAAATTTTTATTTTGTATTTTGTGTAATTGAAAATACTGCCAGAGGATGGATGCAGTGGCTCATACGTGTTATCCCAGCACTTTGGGAGGCCAAAGCAGGTGGATCACTTGATGTCGGGAGTTTGAGACCAGCCTGGTCAACATGGTGAAACCCCATTTCTAGGAAAAAATGCAAAAATTAATTAAATGTTGTTGTACATGCCTGTAATCCCAGCTGCACAGGAGGCTGAAACACAAGAATCACTTGAACCCAGGAGGCGGAGGTTGCAGTGAGCTGAGATCATGTCACTGTACTTTAGCTGAGGTGACAGAGTGAGACCCTGTCTCAAAACAAACAAACAAACAAAAAAAAAAACTGTCTTTTCCCTTTCCTTACTCTTATTGGATATTTGTTTTCCTCACTCTTACTGGATATTTGTTTAGTCCTAAACAAATTAGCTTTAGCTTTTAGTCATATTCATAACTGTACTTTTGTTCAATGTTTCATGATTCCTGCCTACTTTATTAATAATAATGTCTTTATTTCAGTTTGGTCCATTCTTCTCTTTCCCATCAATCAAGTAGGATTCATGGCTCATTTTATTTCAATGTCTTTATTTATGTTTGCTGATCAATGTACTTAAAGCTATACATTTTCCTCTGATTTCTGCTTTAGTTGTGCCCTGCAAGATTTCATATGCAAAGATATTGTTGTCATTCAACTCTAATTGGCTTATAATTTCTCTTACGATTTCTGCTCAAGCCCAGGGGTAATTTAATATCAGGCTTTTTAGTTTCAGGACTAGGTAATATTTTTGCCTGTCTTTTAAATTATTGCTTTGTAACTTTATTGCAGTAGAGTTAGGGAACATATTCTGATGTTCATTCATTGGAATTGATTGAGAGTTTCTCCATATAATTATTACAAATTTAATTTTTGTTGAGTATCCCATGTGAGCTAAAAAATAATCTGGTTTTGTTATCTGCTGTTCACTCTAATGAGACTTTAGAAACTCTTAGCTGCAATCCATGATTCCCGGACCAATAAAAAAAGCATGTAGACATGGATCTGCCTTTTATGTGGGGAGGCAGAGGCAAAAGAACACAACTGAAAATGTTTCCCCAGCTAAATTGGGGAGTGGTAAAGGGTAGGAGGGAGCCAGGGAGAGAACATTTAAAGGGTGTGGACAGAGTTTAGGTAGGTGGTGATAGGGACTTTAAGTGATAGCAAAACAAAACAAGTAAAAAAGATAAAATATCTCACAAAAGAAAAATAAAGAATTGGAGACTACCTCAGGAGGGCAAGAAAGAAGTTAGAGGAGTTAAGGATGATTACACAGTTTAATTAATGGTGTAGGGCAAGAATTATGGTTAAGGAAATTAGGAATCCATGTTCAGATATGAGTCTGAGATGCGGTAATAAAAGCACAGGCAAATGTTCAGAAGGAGCCCAGAAAAGCAGAAGTGAAATCTCCCAGCATCCTTTCAACTGGGAAAGTTGCACTCTGCCTTCCACTGCTCTGCGAGAGCATCACAAGGCTCCCTGAGGGCCCCGACCTCTAGCCCTCATTTCCAAATGTAATGGTCTTCTCAGACAAGTATTTTTATGAAAATAAAGCCAAATAACATTGTGCTGACTTTGTCAGTCTGGCTTTTTATTTCACACTGAATTTCCTGGGAGGGGATAGCCCTCTTCAGGTTTCAAGGGCCAGTGCAATCTGGTTTTCTTTATATTCCCACTAGGGCACCACCAAGTTGCAATCTAATCAATTGGAGATAGTGGCTGATTAATTCTCTGTAGACTGAAATTTAATTCTTTCATCCTGAGTGCTAGTAGATGGCTAAATCAACGTTCTGGACCAGTTTTCTTTCTGCATTTTAAAACTTCCTTCGGGTCTCTTGAATGCTAAATCAAATCTCCCATCTCCTGAATTTTCAAAAAAAAAATGTTTAGGTCTCTCCATGTAGAAAATATAAAGATTAAAACAGATGTGCTGTGTATTCCTCTGCTTGGCATGTGGGGATCCTAAACTATTTCAGATGCAGGATCCTTATGCTTAAAAAGGCAGGAGAACTGCTTGAACCCAGGAAGCAGAGGTTTCAGTGAGCTGAGATAGAGCCATTGCACTCCAGTCTGGGCATCAAGAGAGAAACTCTGTCTCAAAAAAAAAAAACAAAACAAACAAATAAAAAAACAAACAAAAAAACCACCCCAGGGAGTGGAGTAGACGGCAGAGTCCCTCTCCTGCTCTGCCTTTGTGCTCCTCCCCTAGACTTGTCCCTCTGCTGTCCCTAGAACCTGTCTCTAGCAGGCCGCTTCCTCAGTGACAGCTTCAGGCATCCCAGCTGCATCTGTCCTTGGCTGTCATCTTCTGCCTGAAGCCTGCAAGATGCTTCAGTAACTCCAGTGAAAGGGCTTACATTCCTGAACTGGCAGTGGGGAGGGAGGTCTTTTTCTCTTCCCCTCTTCTTTCTTTCTTGTTTTGTTTGTGTTTTCGTTGTTGTTCAATTTACACATTCCTGAGCTGTCATGTTGGACCTCCCCCCCTCCAACAACGGTCAGACCCCCCTCTACAAGAGACAGTCAGAATAAACCAGAAACAAACAATGTACAGAAGAGAAATTTCAAAGAAATTCAGAGAAATGTGTTACTTCAAAGGCAGTAGCCAGGTCCCCCTGGAGCTCATTACTATAGTTGGTGAGATAAGGCAGGGAGGGAGCTGCTCAACGGGCTCCCAGGGGATGGAAAATTCAGGCGAAAAAAGCGCACAAGAAGTGCAGTTTAGCCGTTTTTAAAAACTATCAAGTCTGTATATCCGTCATAGATAAAGAAATAAGCCTTGCCCCTTCTGTGGTCCCCAAAAGCTGTTCACTTCACTGGATATCCCCCTGACACCCCCTAAAACCATGAGTTCTTGGGAGGAGAATGTGTTACCCAATCAGTATAGCTGTAGGGAAAAGAGAATAGCAGGGGTAGAGACCACATCTCACTGAATAACAGTGGTTCAGATAATGAGGTGGGAGAGGAGAGGGGCTACAGCACCCCCAGCCCCACACTGTACCTTAGGATGGAGAGCCACTGAATCAGCTATGGGAACCCCAGCTTTTACTTTTGGGGAGCTGGTTTTGTTTTAGCTGCAAAAGTTAACAACTGTAAGAATGTATCTTAGGTAAAATTGACCCGGAAGGGAACATCTATTCCAGTAATAATTGATCTTACACGTACTTTAGATTGCACATACCGTTACATTGAGGTGGTGTACCATCTCCAAACTTTATATTTTTCCCTACAAGTTTATCTTATTCATTATATTGTGAAATTTAAGGTTAAGGAAAAAGATTTTTGTATTTTATTTTTGTTTTGTTTGCTTTGTCATCTTCAAACTTCTCAAGGAGTTAAAGAAATACAAAATGTCAACTGAAATTGCTTTTCAACTTAGAATACTTTATTGCTACCTTTTTCAAATTAATTTTTAAAAAATATGAATGCAATAAAATGTGTCTTTTTGGGATAGAGTTCCATGTGTTTTGATAAATGCAGAGTAGTATAACATCATTACAATCAAAATACAGAATATTTTTGTCAACCCGCATGAACACATACACCACACACACGCACGCACGCACCCACCCACCCACCCACCCACCCCGCACACACACATGCTAGCCTTTTTAGTTAAGCCTTTACCCCTGACAATTACTAATTTGTTCCCTGTCCCTATAGTTTGTCTTTGCCAGAATGTTACATAAATGGAGTAATGCAATATTAGAGCTTCATTCTGGCTTATTCAATTAATTTAATGCATTTGATACCCATCCATGTTGTAGCATGTATCAGTACTTTGTTCATTTTTATTACCAAGTAATATCCCATTTTACAGATACACTACGATGTATTTATTCATCTCTCAGTGGACGACATCCAGAAGTCGATTTTTTAGCAGGAAAGGGGGCCCAATCGAGATCCCAGAGTGGGTTCTTGGTTCTCATGCCAGAGAGGATTCAGGGCAAATTTGTACTGCAAAGTGAAAGCAAGTTTATTAAGAAAGTAAAGAAATAAAAGAATGGCTACTCCATAGCCCTGAGGGCTGCTGGTTGCCCATTTTTATGGCGATTTCTTGATGATATGGTAACAAGGGATGGATTATTCAAGACTTCCCTTTTTAGACCAAAGAGGGTAACTTCCTGATGTTGCCATGGCATTGGTAAACTGTCATGGCTCTAGTTGGAGTGTAGCAGTGAGGCCAACCAGAGGTCACTCTCATGGCCATTGCGGTTTTGGTAGGTTTCGGCCAGGTCCTTCACTGCAACCTGTTTTATCAGCAAGGTCTTTATGATCTGTGTTTTGTGTTGACCCATCCCATCCTGTGACTTAGAATATCTTAACCATCTGAGAATGCAGCCCACTTGGTTTCAGTGTCATTTTACTCAGCTCCTATTTAAGATGGGCATGTGGCTGGGCACAGTGGCTCATGCCTATAATCCCAGCACTTTGGGATGCTGAGGTGGGCAGATCACCTGAGGTCAGCAGTTTGAGACCAGCCTGGCCAATGTGGTGAAACCCTGTCTCTACTAAAAATACAAATGAAAAATTAGTCGGGTGAGGTAGCATGTGCCTGTAATTCCAGCTACTTGGGAGGCTGAGGCAAGAGAATCCCTTGAACCCAAGAGGTGGTGGTTGCAGTGAGCCAAGATTGTACCACTGCACTCCAGCCTGAGAGTGACAGAGCAAGACTCGATCTCAAAAAAAAAACAAACAGAAAACTAGATGGAGTCGGTCTCATTCACATGTCTCTGACATTTCCTCCAGCCCTTTTATAAGAGAACTCTTAATGTTAACGGTTGCAGAGGGATGAAAATCCATCTTCTGTAACTTCTTCAGGCTGAATAGGGGTGATAATATTTCTGCCTATCAGTTATCTTGTGTTCATGGTAGAGAGGAGCTCAGTCAGAAAACATCAGTATGGCAAGGAGCATTCAGAACTCTTGAGTTTCAACAAGAGTTGATATCTGGAAGATTAATAAGTGTTTAGTTTAAGAAAACATTCAGTAAGCTTGTTCTGTATTCCTACGCAAAGAGCATAATACCAATATATTCACAAGAGTAAAGCAGTATAAGTAAAGTCATTCCAAGTAAATTAAGTTAGAAGGCTTTTCATGAACTAGGCAGCTGTTGGAACTAAGCTGATACGGGTTTGTTAGCTGATTGTAATATGCCCAGAATTAGAATACCGATTCAGATTTTTACATTACCTGTCCGTCTTTTTTCTTCTGAGCAATAGTAGAGATCACTGTTTGGTTTACAGGAATAAGCAAGGTTAGCCTAAACAAATGGAAAAAGCAGTGAGACTAGAATTTAATAACAAGTATACTGTAGTTCTTGAAATATTTCTCTCTCCACTTTCCCATTTTTACTACAGACAAATCATAATACGACTGATTTGCTTTATTATTCTTGGCCTAATAATTTGTGTAAAGTTTAGCAAGTATAATTATTTTCCACATAAGCTCTTTTTAAATTGACTTTCATGGAACTCTTTTTCATAGAAGAAATTTCAGATAAGACTTTTTTAAAGCCGAGCCCAGCCATGGGTTTTTACCCTCAAATACCTGTAAGTTGGGTAATTTTTTTCCTCTTGAGGTCCCAAGATAACTTGGAGCTCCTGGGCCTGTCAGAAAGTGACATTCTTTACTCACCACAGATCAGAAACCCTGTACTAGGACTGTGTAGTCAAGGTATGAGGCCAGTTCCCCAAGGGGCTTTTATTGTCTTTGTAAGTCAAGTCTAATTATTTAAAGGAAAACACACCATTCCAGTCAAACCCTTGACTGGAATAATAATCAGTTTTTCTAATTGTTTGCTGTTACAAAATAGATTTTTATTGTACTTACACAAATAACTCTAATAACTCTATTGCCATAAGTTAAGAAAACTCAAGTAGTTTCCACGTTCTGGAGAAATCAGGTAGACAGAAGCAAATATGCTCCAAATTTTGTTCACCGGAGTATACTTTACTCAGTTGCTGCAAGCTGTAAATAACTCACAAGAAAATTTTCCTTGATTTTGAAAAACAAAGAATCAGCAGCATTTTAAACAAAGCTAAAAAGATTACTTCTGTTTTCTATTGGTTCCGTTAATTCACTTCTGTTTTGATTGATATTCATGAACATTCCAGCTCTTCATGAGAGTTCTGAAAGTTGTTTCTTCTATTCTAATGTTACAATTTCCAAAGCTATTAGAAACTTGGATTTAAGTACACCTGTTAGAGTGCTATAGTTGATTATGAACCACCTTTTGAAGAGGTTTAAAACAGGACAACGATTGTCCTTGGATGACAGAGCATCTTAGGACAGCCATAGTCAAAAACACAATTGACAAAGAAATGTGGTTAACCATGTGGCATACAATGATTTTATGTAACAATTATAATTATCATAAACCTACAACTGACTCATTAGAATTATTGGAGTTTCCCATTATTTTAGAACACATACCAATAATATATTCATACAAATACAGCCTAAGGAAAACCAAACAACATTGCATATTTGATAGTGCTTTTTGTATGATTTTCATACCAGATAAGCCTAATGTCACTGTTGCATTTGTGCATTATTGATATCAAACCCAATTTTTAATAACACCTTAAAGACATATTTACCCAATTTCAATGTTTAACAATAAGGTAAGATTCTTATAAACCTTTTTTAACCCTTTACTATTATTATTGCAGAAGAGCAGGTCAGTGCTCTATGAAAAATCTGCTGTGCTTTTATTCCAATATGTAATTTATGGAAAACCTGAATAATAGCTTTTAACTTTAGTCAGTATGTTCACATGCAGAATCTCTTACAATTAATTTTTATAAACCTTTTACAACTGTTCAAACCTTTAGCTTTACTTCATCTAACTTATAACAATTATTTAACTCTTTAGGCAAAAAACCCACATTCCTGTGTCTTCTTATGGTATTTTACCAAAAGTACATTTTCGTTTCCTTACACACCTTACATGTAAAATTGTTTCCTCAGTAGTCTCAGTTACATATTACCAGGTTAACTTTTAGTGACTTTTACTTTTGGTGAAAACCTTGATTAATAAGCAATTTAAATTGTGTACTAGGTGTGGGGCCTAGCCTAGGACACACCAGGCAGAATGCAGATAAGAGCTTACACGCCAACATAGCTAAGGAGTGTGGCTAACTCCACAGGTGCCCTGGTTTTGCCTTTCCTTAAGCAGGCAAAATGTACAATAAGAGTTACAGTGTCATTTTATGAAGCATTTAGGATGCTTAACAACGTTTGAATTGGACAACATTTCTTGCATACATTCCCTTTCACCAATCTGTTCATGACTTACACAGACAATCTGAGACATTCTTAGACTTCCTTACTTGCCCTAAACATCCTTCCTTTTAAAAAACCGGTCATTTTACTTTAGGACAAGAATTTACCATACAAGATCCTTTGTTTATAAAATCTTTATTTATAATTTTCTTTGTATAGGTAGGGGGCGTGGCTAATTCCACATATCCCCAGGGCTTATCATGAATCTAAGGTCTTAAAGGTAGGTAAACTGAACAGTTTTGTAAAGCCGAAGAAACGGTTTGACCTTAAAGCATTTAGCAAATACAATACCTGACCTTAATTTAGACCAGATGTCTACATTTTCAGGACATTTTAGTTTACCACTAATCTTTAAAACGGTCTTTATTTTCCAAAGATTACTTAAAGTCATGTGAACAAAAAGGCATTAAAGTTTCTATTATTCTGGCAAACAAATTAAGCATTTACTTTTCTAAGTCAGTTAGAGCTCTTTTATATATAAACATACAACAACAAATAATGCACAGACAGAAAAGATTTAGCACTTCTAAGATTTTTTATTTGCCACTTTCTTAATCAGATTACTATCTTCAGGGTAGGGCACTTGGAGGAATGGGACCAGAAAGCATGTGTTTCTAGGGCCAAATAAGCAGCTGAAGGCAAAGACAGATCCCCAGAATTAAGAGCACCATTTTATACTGGATCCTGGATCTCCAAAAGGAGGAAAATACTGTAGGAGAAGACAGTGCAGTGCTTTTACTTCGCATTTAATTGCAAAGCAACCCAAAACCAATCAGCCCATTTTGTAAAATGCCCATCTCTCATCAGATTCTCAGCTCTCAGTGGGGGGCGGTGGTATTTTCTTTTCTTCAGGCGGCCAAGAGCATGATTCTCTGATCCAAGTGTGGAAAGAGACAAGTATCCCTTCATAATTACTATTAACCATCACTTAAAGTGTATTTCCTACCTAGTTATGACACACCAAAGTGCTCTCATAATGTGAAGTAATTTCTGATACTCCCAAAACTCAAAGCCATCAGATAACACAATGCAAAGCAACATAGAGCCTTTGACTTTGAGAGGGATCATTTGCTTTTAATTCCTGGCATTTAACGAGGAAAAAAGAGGTTTTGTTTGTTTTCTCAAAATGGGATCTGTGGCGCCTCCTGTGTTTTTCCTAGGGATTCCCACGCTACCAGAAGTTATTTTAGGGCCTCTCATGTGTGCGTTAAGAGTAGCAAGGCAAAAAAATATAAAAAAATAATTCAACTGGAAGAAAACCTTTTTCCAGAAAAACAAGTTTCAAGAAGAGTAAAACTGAAAGCCTTTTAAGTAGATCTATCGCTTGTTTATCCACTTTTAATTAGCTGACTTTTAACCATAGTGGTCTTTAAAATGTCCTTTTGCATCTCTTATTAGCCCAACTTGAACCATGCCAAATGGCCAATATTTCTAACTTCTGAACTTTGCCAAAGGTAATCTCCTAGGTACTTAGAGAAAGGTAAATTTAAGATGGTTCATGGAGAAGAGAATAGACAAGTTCACGTGGATATTAAATCAGAAACTAGATACTTTGTAAGTGGGGAATTGAACCTGGACAGCCACTGTGAAAGTGCAGAAATCTTAGTTACTGAGCTACAAGATGGGGCAGTCCCCACTTTCTTTCCTAGAAGAATCCTAGAGTAGTTAATTTTGAGCTTGCAAAGCCTTGTAACTATTTAATATGATGTTTAGAGCTAGCTGTGATATGAACCCTAAAATTCCTGTTCCCTGAAAGGCGGAGACTAAGAGAAAGTACTGCCACGTGGTTAAAAAGTCAAGCTTCCAAGGACATAAAACAACGTGGAGGCTTCATCCAGCTTTTTGGTTTTTTTAGAGACCTACAGCCAACTTTGTTACTGACCGATTTGCTGGGTCATCTTGAAAAGTGGGCTTGTGAGTATTCTAAGCCCATGTTTTATTCCACAGAAAAACAAAATCATACCACAAAATACAGCAGCTTAAGACTAGCCTTAAAATTCTTTTTCGTGTTAATCCAAATTTTACAGAGGAGATAAACAGATTTTTTTATTTTTATTTTATTTTTACCATTTATTCACCATTTGCACAGAGAGAGAGAAGCCAGGAATCTAACTGGTAAGAAATTTTTACCCTTTCGTTGGCATGCCAGACTTCTGGGTTCCCTTTCTTTGAGCGGCCCTAGTGATCCAGCTGTGGCACCATTACCCTGGGGGGTCAAGCCACATCATAAAGGAAAATTATTATTTTTTTCATTCTGGCTAGAGCAAAATACATGTGATAAAATGTAGACATTAGTCACTCTGCTTAGCCCCCAGTATCAAACTGGCAAGGCTTGAAATTGCCCTCAGATAGGCCCTGTCATCTTCAATATAGCCTCCAACTAGGAGTTTCATCATGTGGTCTCTGAGCTAGATGGTAGCTCTGAGTAACAGAAAAGACTGAAATAAAAAGGAAAGGAAAGAAGGAAAGGGAAAGTATTGCCTGTGTTAGGGTGGGGCAGATGGAGTGCTCAGGGATGTCAGATAAAGACCCACCCATTGCAGCAACATTGAAAAGTTCAGGCGGCTGCTTCTCAATAGCAAAGGGATCTTTTCTAGCAGTCTTGTTAGCTCTCATTTCCCTTTTTATGGAGGAAAAAGCTCCCCATGTCCCATGCTCTTGTACATTCCTAACCCTGTCACCCACAGCCATCAGCTGTGCCAGGCAGATTAATTAGCAGTAACCTGTTCTTAGTCCAGAGGGACTTTACTGAGTCCTAAATCTTAGAAGGGACCTTCCTGAGTCGGTCCTCTAACCCGAGGTCAGTCAAGCATCCTTGCCTTTTACTAAGAGGGACCTATAACCCACTCTGTCTTAGGAGAGACTCTATCTCCCCTAAGTTAGGCCTCTAACCCAATCCCATTTTTTACTCAGGTACCCCACGACATACCCATAGTCATTCATTCAGTGCTGCAGTCTCTTTCGGGTCAGTGGGGGTCTCCTCAGTATTGTCGCTTTGGTGGTTCACTAGAAAGATATTAACAGACCCCACTACTTACCCAAAGTTCGACTTTGGGTTGGAGGTTTCTGCCGTATATAGTTGCTCTTGTGGTCACCAGAAAGATGTTACAGGACCCCAACACTTACCCAAAGGTAGCTGTTGGGTCCTGCACTACAGTCTCTTCATGGTCACCAGAAATATTTTAGAGGAAACGGGTCTTGATCCAGACCCCAAGAAGAGGTTTCTTGGATCTTGTACAAGAAAGAATCCAGGGCAAGTTCACAGTACAAAGAGAAAGCAAGTTTATTAACTAAGTAAAGGAATAAAAACATGGCTACTTCATAGACAGGGCAGCCCAGAGGGCTGCTGGTTGTCCTGATTGATTGACTGACTGATTGAGATGGAGTTTCACTCTTGTTGCCCAGGCTGGAGTGTGGTTGCATGATCTTGGCTCACTGCAAACTCCGCCTCTCAGGTTTAAGTGATTCTCCTGTATCAGCCTCGCGAGTAGCTGGGATACAGGTGCCGTCCACCATGTCTGGCTAATTTTTTGTAATTTCAGTAGAGATGGGGTTTCTTCATATTGGCCAGGTTGGTCTTGAACTCCTGACCTCAGGTGATTCACATCTTCAGCCTCCCAAAGTGCTAGGATTACAGGCATAAGCCACTGCACCCAGCCTGGTTGTCCATTCCTGATAACAAGGGGTGGATTATTCACGCCTCCCTTTTTTAGGCCATATAGGGTAACTTCCTGACATTGCCATGGCATTTGTAAACTGTCATGGCTCTGGTGAGAGTGTAGCAGTGAGGACAACCCGAGGTCACTCTCATGGCCATTTTGGTTTTGGTGGGGTTTGGCCAGCTCCTTCATTGTAACATGTTTTATCAGCAAGATCTTCATGGTCTGTATTTTGTGCTGACCTCCTGTCTCATCCTGTGATTTAGAATGCTTTAATCATTTGGGAATGCAACACAGTAGGTTTCAGCCACGTTTTACCCAGCTCCTATTTAAGATGGAGTTGTTCCGATTCACATCCCTCAGACGTATTCAGTTGGGGCAGTTATAAATAAAGCTGCTGTATACATGAGAGTAAAGGTTTTGGTGTAAACATACGTTTTCATTTCATTTGGATACATATATTGGAGTGGGCCACATACATTTTGTTGAGTGAATGAATGAATGAATGGACTAGTATGCAGTGTTTTTAATTTTCCTCTATAAGCTGTTCTGTTTGTTTTCTCAGTATGCCACTAATGTAACAAGGGTATGCCAATGCGTATTTCACACTGAAATCTAGTTTCTAGGATCATTAACCTTGTATTTTCACTAAAACTTGACTTCAGATGTAAAAATGATGTGACAAGTGGTTCAATTTTTATTTACAGAACTCAAGGGCATTGAGTTCTTAATTCCTGTTGTGCTTTTTTTTGGGCTACGTGAGTCTGACCTCCCTGTGGTAAAAGGACAAGGAGCCTGGCTCAACTGCATCTCAGCCTCCAGGAGACAGTTTGACCCCTGAGTTTCTTCCTGGGTTAAGGCTGGCTAATTCTCTCCAATTGTAAGCACTGGTTACTTCTTATGCCCCCACCCTCACTACATTGAAAAGGCAAGAATAGATGATGAATGTTCTGCCTCTCTGTGTAAACGTAGAAAGAGGGATAATTTGGGTACATTACCCCCAAGAGTATCACTACTACTGTGTAAAGTGTCATCAGCTCTAAATCAGACACCAGTGTCTACAAATCCAGTTCCCTTATTAATCATGTATATGGGGTGGTAGCAAGCAAAGCTGGCTAAAATAATTGCTAATTTTTGTTCCTTTGAAATGCTAGTTTTTTCACCAAGCAGTCCCATAAAGATGTGCTTTAATGCTTTGTGAGTGCATCAAAAGACTTTTCATTGAATAGGGTTTACACCATGTTAATTTGAAGGAAGATATACATTGTGAATTAAATTTTACATCAGTCCCTTTTGCTGAGTAATCCAAATTCTTTTTATATCATGTTAAGACAGGGCAAACTTTAAAAATGTACCATCAAGATATACTCAGTGATAGTAGCCTTCATTTGTGTTCATCACAATTGTGATCAGGAAATCAGATAACATATGAGAAAGAGCTGTAATGTTAAGCCTAGACGAAGAACAAATTTTATAAACTTTATCACTTACATTTCAACAGCTCAGAGATTTTTAACTATTTTTAGGTTATAGACCTCTTTGCAAATCTGATGTAAGCTATGGCTATATTTAAAAAAAAATGTATCTACATACTCAGGAACAAAATTATACTTAAAGTTTTAGGGCGGTGATAAAGTCCATCTTTAAATTCCTTAATGATTCATGTCCAGGTTAACTACAAAACTTTTATTGCATATACATTCTTGTTAGACCTGTAGGAAAAGCTATTATTTAAAAGAGTAGATAGATGATCCTTTTCAAAGACAGTGAGGAGGGAGAATCTGAACCTGGCATTTGACTGAAAAGATTCATTTTAAAATCATGTGTAAAAGAATGATACAGAAGAACCTTGGAGACGACAGGCCCATGGGAATCACAGTTAAGCAGAACCTCTTCACCAATGCCTACCACAGTGCATATAGAAGAGCCTCAATAAATATTTGAGAAGGGAAGGAAGGAAAGGAAGAAATAATGAGAGAAGAAAGAAATGAAGAAAGGACGGAAGCAGGAAAGGAAGGAAGCAAGGCAAGAAGGAAGGAGGGAGGGAGGGAAGGAGGGAAAGGAAGGAAGGAAGAAAAGGAAAGGAAAGAAGTAAAGGAGGTAGGGAGGGATGGAGGGAGGAAAGAAAGGAGGACGGACGATTGCTTGCAGGTGGGACATGTGTAATACAAAGGCAAAAGGTAACTACCCTCTAAAAGTGACCCGGCATGAATTATATTTCTTTATGAATATGTTAGAAGAACACACTGAAGAACAGAAAAAAGTCTTCCTGAACACATCAAGCCAGCGTATACAAATCTAGCCTTGAGCTCAGTGTCACTAGATGGACAAGTGATAAGCCTGCTATAGCTTTAGGGGATGGGGGGAGGACGCGTTCCTTCCACTATGATTCCAGTTGCAGGTCAGATTTCATCTACTCCAAAGCAAACTTTTGATATTGACTTCTCCTTCCATAGAGTAGTTTTCATTTTTTTCTCAATAGTCCTGTTCATCAGCCTAATGAGGTCTTTTGTTAGGCCGCCTTTATCCTGGTATTCATCTGAGCTTGCATCCCAGAAAAAAAATTAAGGTAAAGAAAAGAGTTGCTGCCAACTAACATTTCCTTGGTTGTCTTCTTCACAACTTCCTGCCAAACTTAAAACGTCATGCTCCCAAAACACTTTCTTTCAGTTTTTGGAGAAGAACGTATAGTCACTGAAGCCATGCAGGTTTGATTTCAACCCTGGCTCTATCACTGGTTGTGTCACCTCGGACAAAACTCATATATATATATATATATGTATATGTATATATGTATATGTATATGTATGTATATACATAATGTGTATGTATGTATATGTATATGTGTATATATATATGTATATGTATATATATGTGTATATATAAAATTTCGTTTTAGGTTTTGGGGTACATGTGAAGAACATGCAAGATTGTTGAATAGATACATACATGGCAATGTGGTTTGCTGCCTTCCTCCCTATCACCTATATCTGGCATTTCTCCCCATGTCATCCCTCTCCAACTCCCCACCCCCCCTCACTGTCCCTCCCCTAGATCCCCCCACAGACCTCAGTGTGTGATGCTCCCCTCCCTGTGCCCATGTGTTCTCATTGTTTCACACCCATCTATGAGTGAGAACATGTGGGTGTTTGAGTTTCTGTTCTTGTGTCAGCTTGCTGAGAATGATGGTTTCCAGGTTCATCCATGTCCTTATAAAGGACACGAACTCATCGTCTTTTATAGCTGCATAGTATTCCATGGTGTATATGTGCCACATTTTCCCTGTCCAGTCTATCATTGATTGGCATTTGGGTTGGTTCCAAGTCTTTGCTATTGTAAACAGTGCTGCAGTGAACATTCGTATGCCTGTGTCCTTATAATAGAATGATTTATAATCCTTTGGGTATATACCCAGTAATGGGAGTGCTGGGTCAAATGGAATTTCTATTTCTAGGTCCTTGAGGAATCGCCACCGTGTCTTCCACAATGGTTGCACTAATTTACACAAGCTCTTAACTTCTTTGAGTCTCTTAGAATTATTAGGATTCTTGGAGCAGCTGCATGAGTCAAATGGGTATGTTACCAGAGAAGTAATACACTCACCTTCCCATGTGAATGTATCAGCTATACATTTTTATACTTTACAATGGTAGTAGAAAGAGCACGAGTCAAAGGAAAGGAAAATGCCAGAGGGAAGTAGTGGAGAAAATAAAGAGATGGTAGCATATTAGAGGAAGGTCGTGGGCGCATGGCAGAGTCAGAGTCCAGCAACTGTTTTAAAGGAGGGAAATGAAAAGCAAAACACTGGTGTCTCCAGTCCGTATCATCTCTCCTGCCTTGTTCAGTTTTGTTAACAGGATCCCGAGTGTCTTCAGGAAATGCACCTGTTTAAGAATATGCTTCATATCAGGCAGTATTGGTAGCCTTTTCTTTCTGCTCCTTTTTTTCTCTCTGTATTTAAAAGTCCTTGCTTGTTCTTTGGGTAGAAGGGGGAAATACTTAACATTTCTCTAACACATATAATTTATGTTCTTATTTACTACATAAGGCCTTATGCTATTTACTTTTAATTCCTCTGTGTTCTAATCTTTGAAATCTAAGTTTAGGCATCTTGTCTGCTACAAAGAAATTCACCTGTGACTTAATGTCTTTCCACTGTATGAATTTATACTCCTGCATCCATTTAGGTCCAGCAAAATGTACATTCATAAAATATGTTACTGTTTACACAGTATTTTTATATCAATTTTAATATCGGAGCCTCATGGAAATTAAGATTCAGAAAAGGTTAGTGGTTTGGCCAACATCACACAGCTAGTGAGCTGTTGAACTAAAACCTAGGTTAGGGCTGGTACAGTAGCTCACACCTCTAATCCCAACGCTTTAGGAGCCTGAGGCTGGAGAATTGCTTGAGCCCAGGAGTTCAGAACCAGCCTGGGCAACAAAGTAAGACCTGTGTCTCTCTTAAAAAAAAAAAAAAATCAGGCATGGTGGTATATACCTATAGTCCCAGCTACTGGGGAGCCTGAGATTGGAGAATCATTTGAGCCTGGGAAATGGAAGCTGCAGTGAAAGTAATGGTGCTCTGTATTGCAGTGTGGGTGACAGAGTGAGACCCTGTTCCCACCAAAATAAATAAATAATAAAATCTAGGTTAGGTAGTCCCATTTTCATGTATAAACTCATTTTACATCTCTGATAAGTCAAAGAAAAATTAATGAGTTAATTATATAGATATAAAATATACATTTAATTATGCGTTACTAAATATATAATCACATACATGCAGTCACGTAAGCATGTTTTTTCCCCTGTCCTTGGCATTTCATTAGTTCTCTCAGCATTTTTGTGAGTTTGAATTGCAGTTTTCATTTTATAAATGGAAAAACTGAAACACGGTGAGGTGTTTGGTGGACTGATGCTTCTCTATCTTGGAAAAAGTTTTAGAAAACTAAGGACACATTATTTAAGCATATAATTCTGGAGCTAGTAACCACCCTCAGAGAAATCACATATCTTAGTAATTTTGTCCCAGCTTTTTAAAAGCCACAACAATTAAAGCGTTTGTAAAATGTATTGGCTGCTTTGTTTCAAGATGGCAACTTGAGCTACACACTGTATATAAACTATGAGCATCCATTATATCCTTTATGCAGGTACTGTTCTAGGTGCCAGTGCACATACTACCTTTAGGAAAACATTTAATTCCACAAACTCAAAATGAACCAGACTCTACTGATTTACAAATGCATGTGAACTAGAGTCAGAAAAGTTTTCCTTTGTCTGAAATAATGTCCAATTATCTTCCATAATTTTAAGTACAGAAATACTAGTAGCATTTTTCTGTACATTCTGTAGATTATTAGACGTACAATTAAGATGCTGAGAAATGCAAATTCTTATTAACTGGAAAATCTTCCCTTAGCATGCATCCCTATTTAGGGGATTCCTTTGTCTTTGCAATAGGTGGGTCCAGCCACAGGGCCTTCCCGCCTTTTCACACAGGCTGACACTGGGGACCACCAAGGCTGGAAACAGTCTTCTTGCTGAACTCTAGTTCCTATTGCAGAAGAATATTTATCTCTGGGAGAAGACAAAGGGAAAAATAGATTCCAGGGAAGCCTTACACACAGGACTAAGGGAGGATATGATCCCCCAAAGTGAAACTAAACCTGTCCTTAGACACTTCTCTGAGTACAGAGAAGTCAAGGACCCTTCTAGCTTTGAAAACCAGGCCAGAAATACTGGACCTGATATTCAGGGCCTAAATGAGGGAGTGAGTTTGGTAAGTCTGGGAAGGACCTTTTAATTGAAAAGATTTTAACCCAGTTTAGTGGTTGAGCTGCCTGTGTCATTGATGGTTGTTGATGGTGCCACCCTCCAAATGGGATTCTATCTTCTGTTGCTCTGCAATTGCTTGTGGGATAGCCGGTCTTCAGCTTTGTCCCTGACCTGGTATCTTCCTGCCTTCTTCTGAGTGAAGTGTCATTAACTTCTTCCTACCGCAGGGGCTGAGACCTTTAGGCAACCTGTAATATAGTCACCCCACACAGAACACCTGTGTATGGCTGGTCTGTAGTTAATTCCTTACTGTTTATCCTGCATGTGGAATGGTACAGTTCCTAGTTGAGACCACAGTTTCTTTCTGTGATCCTTTTCATTACCCCAGTTTGCTGCATTGACATATTTCAGCATATTCTTCCTCCCCTCATGCATGTCATCAGTCCTTTCCCAGAACTCATGCCCTTTTTCTTATTTGATATATGCTTTCTCCCTCTACAACCTCCTATAGTCCTTCATGCTGGTATTTCTTCCCTTTCAATGTTGCTATCCCTATATCCCTAATGCGAGCCTCCTTTCTTCCTCTGTAATTTGGAGGAATAACAAACGGTATTTATTTATTTTTATTCTTCCCCGAGCCTTAACCATTGATATCCCCCTTCCCAACAGTGGTGACACCTCTCTCATTTCTACCCACAGTCCTCATCTTGCTGGGGCTTGGAGCTGTCTAAAAATAAAGTAGATCTGGAGATGTTCTCATTGTTATCAAGGAGTAGGCAAGAGAGAGGAATCACCCACCCAAGTTTCAAAATAATAGAGGATGAGAGAAGTAGGAAAATGTTATCCTGAGATATATCCCATGAAGATATTATTGAGCATGAAATTTCTTGCATTTATTCATTTTTTTCAGCAAATTTAGAGTACTTACTTTACCCAAGTACAATGTCAGACTCTTCATAAGGGTTAGGAGTAACAGACACACTTAGGTGTGCCAAGCAATGTGCGAAACCCATTTAACCCTCAAAATAACCCAAGGAAGTATGATAACTCCCACTTCAAAATAAGGAACTGTGGTCAGTCAAGTTAATAGCTTGCTTAAGTTCATGCAGTAGATACTGTGACTCTACTATATTTTCTTGCTTCTCAGGTTATGATTGAGCACATTGTGCACTAAGGAAATTTTATTTGTTTGGGGAAACTAAACAAGTCATTTCTTATTTCTAACATGGTGGATAGACTTTTGAACAACAAATATATGATCTGCCTGTTGGTAAATTAGGAAGCGTTTCTAGCCTGATTGTTTTAGGGTTTTTATTATTAATTTACATGTTATAAACTCCTTATCTAAATATTGTATTTGAAATCTAAACACACATCCACGCACACTCTTTTTTAATATGAGTAATTTTAACCCTATATTGAAAAAAAAGGAAAAATCCTACAACAGAAGCCATTGAATTAAATGCAGATGTGTGGGTTGTGTAGAGAAAAGCCAGTTGCGACATATCCCCATCTTAAATTTTCTTGTTTTTCTAGCCATGAAACGATCTTTCTGGATACTCTTGCTGTGGCTATGTACAACTGCAGGAAGCAGGGTCTCATCTCAGAAACAGAAACATCATATAAACCTCTAGAATGTATCTGGGGAATTCTGTATCTATTTTTCCATCCTTCAATCAGAGATGCCTAGCCTCTACCCTGGGCCAATTAAAGGGGATACGTTCAAAAGACACTCTCAAAGCTGAGGGACAGAAAATTTAAATGAATTTCATTTATCAGAGCACGTTCAACTGTGTTTGGGCTCCCCCTAGCTGCATGGAACCAGATTCTCATTGCTTAGGCTGTTCAGCTTGATGCTCAAGCTCAACAGACTGTGGGTAGCAGAGCAAAGATTTTATCTCCTCTCTGTCTCCCTTGTTTACTCTTCTGACTCTACTGGTGTTGTTGCGTTCAGTTGCGGAGAATGGAGAGCATATTAAGTAGTCATGGTCAGAAGAGGGAACTCAAGTCAGAGAATGAAAAGGCAAATGTTATTGTGGGGATTGTTTTAGTGATGCTTTATGAATGTCTGCAAAGATAACATCAATTTCCCTTGTCAATACCTTTATTGGTTTTTTCCCCCGAAGGGAGTGGGCTGAATGTGCTCAGTTATTAAACCACCTCGGTCTCACATATAACCTCCGCTGTTTTTACATGTAACATTAATTTATCCTTATGTAAGGAATCGACCAAGTGGAGGGAGTCTGACAGGAAGAGCCACATCATCCACGGCAAAAGCAGCTACCTGGCAGCCGTGGACAGAGATGTCCCAAAGGCCTTCCCACACATCCAGAGCTACTGCCAAGCAAGGGAAGCTTTAGGAATAGGAAAACTGGAGCTGTTTTAGCTTTTGTCTGCTTTACCAAAGCCTACTGTTACTGCTCCTACTGAAAAATAATAGAAGGCATCCCCAAGCGGCTTCTAGCATCCCCAAAGCTCTGCCTTCAGGGCACTGACATTTCACTGTTTTTTTCTTTCTTACATACTGTCGTTGCACGTGGGGAATTATAAAGCGCCAAACAGATGTAGCATAATATACTGGTTAAAGTGATTCATATTGTTATACACAGCACTGCTGCCTAGGTAGAATGGAGCCACTGATTGCCTCTTTCCATGGAATTAAATGAAGTTGTTGAGTCTACAAGTATTAATTCAGTACTTGGTAGGTTCAACACACAGTTTTTGGAACCAGGACATCAGAAATCATGCAGGTGCCAGCTCTGCAGCAAGGACCTCACCATCTAATGGAGGAGGCTACACAAGCAAAGGCATGGCCAGGCAGGGTGGGACTTGGCAGGTAATATAAACAGGGCATTCTGGGGGTGTGGGTGAGGAAACCTGTTGCCTGTGATGGAGATTGGGTCAGGAGAGAGGCACCAGGGGCAGCTTCATAGGATGAAGAACATTTGGAGAGAAACAGGCAGAATGGATGGGGTTTTGAGAGACCAGAAAAGGGATCATAGAGCATTCTGGGAAGAATGAAGATTGCAAAGAGAGAATTGGAGGAGACAATGTTAATGGAGCGCTGTGGTGGTATTCCATGGCTCCAGTGAGAATGGCATGGATGAGGAGCTGCATGAACGACCAGCAGGCAGGGTGGGGGCTGGTTGTGAAAGGACTTAACCACGATAAGTTTCCAGTTTTTGGAAGGTATTGGGGAACCACATAAGCCTTTATTAGTGAGGAGCTGACATTATCAGATTGGTGTTGTAAGAGAAACTACAAAGCCCGTGGGGACTGGAGGAGAGAAGGGTGGACTGAATGAGTTAGGGAGAGTGGATGATGCAGTAATCCATCCAGAGAGAGAGGGAGAGGGTCTGAACTGGAGCGAGGTGCTGGGAACCATATGGGAGTAGATAGCACAGCTCATCCTGGCTGTGCTCTGATAGTCTGGAATACCTTGGGTCTGTCTCAGAGGGGATCTGGGGCTACCCACAGAAGTGGGTTTTATTCTCACTGTGCTGTGCTGTACTTAATAGCTGAAAGGTGTATTCTTCTCTGGTTTTATACTTTTTTCTTTAAGTAAAAGCACATCAAACCAGTTTTCTGTTCGTTTCTACTCCTAATCCTCTTTCTTACTATTAAAATAAATACTTTATGCTGAATGTATGGTAACCCACAACAAACTGTCTCATTTTCTAGGTTCATGATCAACACTGCACCTCCCCCAACAAAAAATCCTCACTGCGGAATATACAGCAATGACTAGCAGTATTAAAAATAAACACAGGTGTTCTAAGAGACAGCACTTAACCCTCAGCCACATTTGCCTGCCGCTACTTTCAGCCTGCTAACGTCACCCATGAATTGACAATAGGCAAAAGCCCCTTCTGTCCTTCCACGTTGTATAAAGTACTTTAGTGCTATAGTGTTAAGCAACATTTAAGTAATTAATGCATTTCTGCTGTCATAATGCAGCAATTTTGCCAGAATGTATGTGGGAGAATGTAGATGGATTAAACACATTTATATCTCCGGGAAAATTGAGCAGCTATGTCAAAATAAAATATCACTGTGCATAGTTTACCTTTTTATTTTTTCTCTAATTATTAGACAAATTTCAAACTTGGCTGTCTGTCTGAGTATGAGACAGATTAGGGCTATTTATACCTAATTCCAATTAAATATATAGGATTGCCATTTCTAAAATAAATATGATTCAGTGTGAACATTACCATACTTTTGAAATTATACAAAATAGTTTCTTTCAGACATTTTTAAACAATGCAGTCAGTGAATACACGTTTAGGGGTCCAAAGAGAATATGTGGGCATTGGTATTTCCTTGCATCCTTTTCTCTCATCAGCAGCAAGGTCAGATCTACCACCAGCAAGACTGAGAGAGCTGCTGCACTTGGCTAGTTCCCTCTTTCATTTGAGAAATTGCGGAGAGTGAGGGCAGATCACGTACACAAAGACTTAGTGCTTTCTAGAGCATCTTTCTGCTCTGTGAATCTGCAGCTCCTGGTGGCTCCTAGAGGATCCCAAACTGAGAGCATGGATAGGCCTCTAAGGGCAGGTGAAAGATCTCTGTTGATAGCAAGACAAGCAGGCACACAGGAAAGCCTGGGAGCAGAAGTGGGACTTGGGAAGTGTGAGAAATAAAAAATAGTGGCCTTATTACCTAGTTTTTTTCTTTGTATTGTTGTATTAACCTTCAACTGCTCTACAGGTTCTTACTGTATTAGGGTTAGCAAAGTGCTGTATTTTTGCCGATTTTGCAAAGCATAGTCCCAGTAATTAATCTCAAATCACCTTGTGAGCACCCCTCCCAGAAAAGCAGCCAGAGTTCATTCTTCTGTATTCTGGGCAGAGTTCAGAAGATCAAGTCCAACCCTGCCAATTATTTCTTAAGGTGAGAGAGGTGCAGGCTGGACATGAGTATAAGATCATGGTCAGTTTTCAATACACAAAGAAAAAGCTCTGCTGAAGTGGACGGCAGGCACAGGAGAGGCTGAGGGGAAGGTTTGCCATGTTTTCTTTTACAATGATCCCATTCTAATAACTACTTTTTGATTTCTACAGATTAGTGCCAGAAAATTAGCATAATGTCATTACCCATACGCCTTTGCTGTTGTTTTCTTTCAAAGGTCATTGTGACTGAGGTTGGAGAATATAATGGATTAAGAAAAAGAGAGGGAAAATTACCATATTTAATATTGTTTCCACAGAAATTGACACAGTTTATGGAGCTGAGAAATATAAAGCAATTTTCTCCTCCATCCCTGCTAGAAAGAGAAAGAGAAGGGGTGGGGTTCGGGGGAGCAAGAGATGTGAGTGGTGGAGCGCAGTAGTTACCAAGATGATGTAGCTGCTAATGCGTGATTCCCGCCATACCTTCAGCTCTCAGGGGTGGCCCAGGCGAAGCCAGGTTCGTTATCTGTAAAATCTGGGTGTGATCGGAATAGCATTTCAACGAAATTAAACTTGGGATGGTTTTTACATAATAGTTACATGAATGTGTGAGAAAAGACCTTGATCACGGGGCCTGCTCTGTGCCGTGTACAAAATCAGAATTGCCGGAGAAGAACACCAGGGACAGGAACACGAATTGCCTTCACTCTGTTACACACATACCAATTGCTATAATATTGAAGAAAATATTCATAAATCCCTTTTCCTTCCTGTGCTTTATGCTTCATCGCCTTTTCCCCATTTGTGGTTTATAGATGGAATGAAGAAAAAATGTAGAAAGCAGATGGCAAGAGGGAGAATGTTTCCTAGAGACAGAATTGCAGAGTGGCTAAGAGGCAGGTCTTTCTCATCAGGCAACTGAATTAATTCTGGGCTCAGTCTTTTACTAGCTGTATGAAGGTTTCTTAATTTCCTTTAACTTCATCTGTAGAACAGAAATGTTGTAAGTGATGACAGGAAAAGTACAGAAGCAAGATCAATTGCCAGTAATGGGATAAATATCAAAGAAACTGACTAAATAGTTTGATGTTCCTTTGTTGAGGAGAGGATGATAACATTTAAAGAAGAAAATGAAAATTAAATATTGATGTAAATTATGTCAGTAAGGTATGACGTGCAGGCAAAAAAATGACAAACGGTTTACTAAATACTATTGTTAATATAGTTTTAAAATCATTAACACTAACATTGTGCTTATTTTGTTTTGTTCCTGAGTACCAAAGAACCAGATATAGAAATATGTATAAGGCAGCAGTCCAAGAAAAAGAGTCCGTTTGACACTTTGAGGAACCTGAGTAAAAATAAATACATAAATAAAAATTAGGGAATTGGGACAAATGAATAATACTATTAAGGCAATTAGAAGAACTTGAGAAAAAGGGTAAAATTGAAGATAACACAAACACAGAAGGCGAAATACAGGGAAGGAGATTTCTGAGCCTAGTTTCCTTCCATAATTGGCCAAGCAAATGCTTCTTCCCCATAGTCTTGTTCTTTAATTTTGAAGAAAAAGGTGAGAAGAAGGTTCCCGGTGTAGAAATGTAATTTAAGCCACACAAAATATTCACCTCCATATGTAAATTTCACAGACTACTATTAGAGAGACTGTGGCTTAGTGGAAACAGCACAGGTAGGAGAATCAAGTCCTTTCCCTATTTCCTCCTTTATCAGTGCAGCTAATTTCCCATTTGTAACTCATGGATGGAATAAGCGGAAACTGTAGAAAACAGATGGCAAGGCATGAGAATGTTTCCTAGACACAGTATTCCACAGAGTTGTCTTGTGGATCAAATGAGATCAATTGAAATTTTTAAAAATTGTAAAATATCATTTAAGAATAAGACTGTTCTTATTATACTTATAGTCTCTTACAGCATTCAGTGATTTTAGTAATAGTTATTCTTAGAGTTTCAACTACACAAATCATTCCTGCTTTGCCAATGTGGACACTGGCCAAGATTAGAGTTTCTATGCTATTCTATGCTATATTATACACATACACACACACATATATGTGTACATATTATACATATATTAAAGAACAATGAAAATTAAATATTGATATAAATTATGTTAGTTATGATGTGTGTATATATATACACACACACTTTTATATATACGTACTATACTATATATATGCTGTATAGTATTACTCAGGTTCATTCACATAGATGATATAGGCCAGATTAAATTCTACCCTTTCACAGCATTTCCATAGGAGTAGAAGGCCTCCTTTGATAAAAATGTACAATTGTACTTCACCAGCCCCAGTAAATAAAATCTTGTGTTTTCCTCCCCACCTAAGCCTGAGTTAAATCTACTCATAAGTGATGGACTCTTTTCATAAATAATTAATGGTTACTTAACAAGAGTTTAGCATTTTCCTGCCATTGTTTTGATTACATTAGTTCACAAGGTGACTTTTTGAGGAAATGTGAATGGCATTTACCCTAGATAGCTGTGATTCATTTTTGTCTGTTTTTAGAAAAGCTTTTGTTTCATTATCATGAAGTAAAAAAAATGGAGCCTGAAGAAAATCAAAACAAGCCTGATCTTAGAATACCTGAAGCTTTGATTAAACGATTTTAGGGATGCTAGGTCCATTTTGTACTTACATAATATTATTTATTTATGATTTTGATTTATGTGGAACTTGCAGTGGGAGCTCTTTTGTGAAAACTACTCTTTCAGGGATAGCATTTATGAATCAGCACTGAACTGTGTGCTTTTTTGACAGTGGTCTTGGGTTCTTACAGCTACATCTTTCAGTGAAGATTTAAAACTCAAGGCTTGTTCATGGGCAATGGTTGAGGATCCATGACACTTCTGAGAAAGTGTCAGGATTAGCTCCAATCCTGGCCAAAAATATATTTAGGTATTGTTCTTCATATCCCCAAGGTTCCTTGGAGGAGACTTTTTGGTTTAAACTGTCTTATTGTTGTTTAGTTGCAACTGTTAAGCAGCTGCTTCATTATGCTCTCCACGTGGCAACATTTCTATTGAAAACTGAAAGAGAATTACAACGTCAGAAGGGGGCAAAAAAGCAAAACAATGGCAACAATGAGAGAGGCAGTAGGGATGCAATTAGAGTGTGTGGTAGTGAGTTTCTTATGGCTGTTGTTCAATATACACTTGAAAGTCAATAATGACCGTGGTTATTTTTAGAAAATGTTATTTTCTTCTCTGTTGTGAATGTTATTCAAGACACCATGGAGCAGTATGACAATTATCCCTGACTAAGAGGGACCCTCTGTGAGTCTCATGCTTTAGGACATCTTCCCTACCAGTTACACCTCCACTGAGGGGGTCAAAAATCCTTGGGGGTAAAAGAGAGAAGCCCATCTTGGGCCTACCCCAGCCCTTCTAGACTATGATCCTGCTTCAGATGAATTTAAAATTACTTGTCCAAGTATCCCTGAGCTCACTCCCAGAATCTGTATGGAGCTCTTTTCTAGGCCTGTTCTTCCAAGTGCTCGCCGTAACAACTAGTGTGCACATCTCTAGGCCAGAAGGAATGGCCAAGGGCCAGTTGTTTGCATGGAGAGTAGACAAAGCTTGGACGTGGAGCCTTGGGCTGTCCACATGGATATATTTCCTCATCGTGTTGACTGAACTGGAGTGGGAAGAAACAGGAGGAAGCCCAGGGGTCAGGGTTTGCTCTTCTTGTGACACCATGTTCTGGTCTAGAACTCAAAGTGGCTTAAGAGTTATAAATGTTAAGCAGGCTTTCCAAGTCAAAGTAAAGATAAATTCTCAAGGTTGGAAGATATAATATATTTTATTATCAGTTTATCATCTTGATTTATAACATTCAATGTTTAAACATATGACAATAGGCCTCCCTTCATACTCCTGCCCCATGTACTAGAAACAGTGGTTCACCTACTATGAGGTCCCATTGTCTCCTGGCACATCCTCTATTCCTACTGAAAATAATCCATACACAACACTATTAAAACTTCATCATTTCACTCCAGTGACAATCTGGAAAAAAAAAAAGTTTTTTTCAGTTCATTTCCTGGCCAAAGTAGCAAAGCTTTACTAATGTTCCCCAGGGATATTAAGACTTAGAATGTTGTTCCTGCCCTGTGAGTTGAGAAATTCTACTTGGATCTACATGAGTGTCTACTCATCATTTCCTTTATGTTCTCATGATACCTCTTTCCCAAGCTTATCATAGGCACTCGCTGAGAGCATGTCTACAAAACATTCAGGAAGCAGTAAAATCCACACAATTGTAATGGATCAATGTTATTCTCATCTCTCATCACCACCTCCCTTCCTCAATGACTTTCCTGAGCTATTATTGCCTCAGAGAAGTTCAATTAGCCTATTCTGGGCTCAGCCATAGAATTCAACTTTTGTAAATGTAGTATGCTTTCTCTTTGATCTCAAGCCTATCTTCCCTATGATGAAGCAAAAAAGATGCTGCTGAGATTACCCAAGAGAATATAAGAAAAATAGCTAACATGTCCTATGCTTTTGTCATGAACAGACACAGGCTAAGCACTTTCATGATGTAGATACAGGTATTATCATATTACAGATGGAGAAACTAAGTTCAGTATAGTTTAAGTAACTTACCCAAGCTGGTAAGATTCAGAGTGGGTTTCAAACGCAGGTATTCTAACTGTAGATTACTTAGTCACTCCACAGTGTTGCCTGCAGAGTATCAGGTTGTCTCTTGCCAATTCCACCAAAGATCACCTTCAGCAGCCTCTGCCCATTAGTTTTGAAAAGCTGTTGCTGGTCCCCAGAGAATTTGAAGCCTTGTAAATGTAAAAGTAATCATCATGCTTCATTATTATTTTCTTAGCACCACCATGTCCCTTTAAGACTGCATTGAAACATACTAGCCTTTAGCTCACCCCCCACCCCATCAGACAGCCGATAATTTGGTGCGGAAACACAATTGTGGTAGGTCAGGCCTGGGTATCACGGAGTGTGCCTGATTACTTAATCTAAAGATACTTGACTAAGAAAAGCCAGCATTGAAAGTCATGAGTAGCCACATAAGCAAGTGGCACCACATTTTTCTTTCTCTCAAGTCTGAAAATTTTTAATACAGTATAATTTAGTTTGTCTCAATACCAGAGGTAGGGATAGTTATGCTCACCTATTTTACATAGCAATTTGTTGAAGGTCATCATTGTCTCTTAGTAACGCGAGGGCTAGTGTAGTAGTGTACAGAAAAGCACTTTATATTTCTATCGTCATGTTGAACTCTTTTAAGATAGACCCATATCTATTTAACAACTAGGGATGTTACAAAGGGATGTTACTTTTCAATACCTTTCTGGAACTTGCATTTTAAAACTCTTAACTCACTTGGAAAACAAGTAAAATAAACATCTCAAAATATCTAATTGAAGAACACACTTTTCTTCTACCCAAACCAACTAAGCCCTATCTAAGAAAGCTAGAAAGCTGTTCTTTGCTCTCTTAGCTACCTTTCTAAATGCAATCAGTCTAGCAGTCACTTGACTCACCAATTCCCATCTAATAGTTTTCATTTACTAGAGAGCATTGGCTCAGTCTCCACCAAAACAGCAGCTACATGCAGTGCTATAATGCGGTTTTGCTCATCTCACAACGCTCTGTGATAGCTTTAGTAACTTCCATTGTACATTGATAACAGCTTCATTTGTCACATGCCCACTGAAAAGAACCCAGTTCCTATTCTCAGATTGGGCGGGATGAAAGCCAAGAGCTTCCAGTGCTCACTGTGGATGCTAAGATAGAATATACACTGTTAACATCCAATAGCAGATAAGAAATGCCAGGGTATAAATCCTCAAGAGACTAATACAGCTTTCATCCAAAGCAGAAAGTAATTCTCTTTTTTGCTTTGGTGACTGGGACTACCCTGTTTGGATCATTTGGTTTGCAGCATAAAAGGCATGATATCTGGGTGATAATTGAGGGTCAACAATGAAGAGAGATGGGAGTTCTTATGGGAAGGCAGGGAGAGTCAAAGTTCAGTTAAGGCATTTCAGAGGTCTCACTGCACCACTGAAAGGTGCCACAGGGAAATGCAATCTCCAGTGGTACTGATGCGGGGAGACTGCTAGGAGCTGAGTGTGTGCATCAATTCTCTCAGCAGTGAAGTTCTTGCTGACGATTTGGCAGCCTGCTCAAAGGCAATTTACCTCTGTGTCTCTGACTTTCTCTATACGGTCCTGGGCTATGGCTAGGAGACATGTCTTTGCACTAATGTTTTGAACTGAGCATAAAACTGAAGGCAAAGTAGAGATACAACTTTACTGTTTTAGACTGTTGAGCCTGCCCTAGACGAAGGAGTAGTCCTGTTTGACAGATGTACAGATTACCTTCAAGAATGATTATATGCAATATGCAACCTTTAATATCAGAGAGAGTGTCTTGATTCCAGTTAAACTGCCAGACCTAGCAAAGAGGCTGTCACACATTGTCACACAGTAAGGGTCAATAGATATTTGGTGAATAAATAAAAGAATGAAAGACTGACTAAATGGTGAAATACATGAAGAGACCAGGTAATTTTCACCTTCTGAATTACATTGAGACCTTGTCCTGGTAGAGTGAGCACGTATAATATGGGAAAATCTGATTTGTGCAAGATATTTAAATTTATGAGGTAGGAGTACCAGTGAACTATCAGATTTTCAGAAATAAGCTAAAGCTGTAATGTCAGGACAGGGGAAAGCAAGATTTGATTTACAAAATTTCAATGCATAGATAGCATTTTATAAACATGTCTATTATAGAAAACAAGTATATTTTTTTCTTTAATTAAGGTTCCAAAAACACATTTACTGTGAAATGATGTTTAAATGCTTTTGTTTTTGTTTTGTTTTTCAGGTAAGTGAAAAAGATATCTTCTGAAGTGTTCTGCAGAAACTGTGCAGGTGGCGGTTCTCTTAGAAGAAAAAGAAAGGCAGGGATCCTTGAAATGGTAATGTTTCAGCTGTTCTGTTTACATAGAAGCGTCTCACATGGCCAGCAGGGCTGTTTTCTCTTATGTGCTTATACCTGCTTACTTCATTATATCTTGATATGGCTTAAACCTCAAGGCCTGTGAGAATTGTTTTTGTGTATCTGCATGAGAGCAATTCATACCCAAAACCAAAGTTTCTGCAGCTCACCCTCAGTGGAAAGCTCATTATTCATGAGCTGTTTAAAATTGAAATGTCATTCTAAACAGATCCTACAAGAACAGACATACACAATTTGGACTATATGGTACTATATATATGTGTGTATATATATGTATACACATATATATACATGCGCACACATATGTAAATATACATATATTTGTAACCCTGTCTTCTTTCATAATCGTTTCTTGTTGAATATGAAGTGCCTTTTCCTGTTTATGGCTGAGTTATCTGTTTAAAATGTGTATGTAGCCTGTAGACTCAGTCTGACAAGCCAGCTGAAACGTGCTACAGATTTTAGTAGTTATACAACCTAGCTTAACAAACTGGCTCCCTGAGAATCAATGACTGACAAAAAAAAATTTGATTTACAAAATTTCAATGTATATGGAATTCTAGTTTACAGTATAAGGGTCTGCAAACAGTTTGCATGAGGGCAGAAGCAAAGGAAGTAGATAAAGGTAAGTATTAAATGAAAGGTTTATGAGGTTATCTTGTTGCAGCAGATTTTAGAAACGTAATTTGCTAAATGCACCCAGTTGGTTCAGCGACAAAATTTACGTCCCAAAACTAAGGCATGTTTTCTGTTTGCAAAAGTGAAATCAGTTTTGATGAGTTACTAGTATTTGGCAATTCCTACCAGAATTTTCTTTTGGAATAACATTTTCATTCTGTCTAAAATTACTCATTTGCTAAGAAAGTTTATATAGTTGACTTAGGAAATGTTAAAATAGGTCATATAGCTTCCTGCAGAGTTAGCTATACGATGCTCAGTACTTTTTAATATTCACATACGTGGTCAAGTTTTTACATGCTGGTCATAACAAAAATATGTGCAATGAAGTGTAAGTCACCTAATATCTAAAGTGTATAGATTAAGTATTAATAAAAAGTAATGATAATTCAAAGCCATTAATAATCAGAAATGGATCCTGCACTCAAGAGTTCAGCCCTTTAGAAAGAGGTAAGACAGAGCCTATACTGAATATCATCACTTTAATTGAAGAAATTAAAAGTATGCTTTTAATACAAAAAATATATGCAGAAAACTAAAGGCCTAAACTATCATTCAAATTTGAGAAAGCATGCAGTGGTTATTTTCTCTTTCCTAGTTCTTTTTATTTATTTGCTTATTTTCTTTCTATGGAAAGCATCATTACATCTTTCTCCATAAAAAATCATTTTAATTTTAGATTTAAAATAAAAATAAATAGGAAAAAAGTAAGCAGAGAAATGTTCCCACTCATTAAATTAGTTGGTTATTGACCTTTGAGGAAGAGAAGCTCAGTTACAGAGTATAAATTTTTAAAAATTATATTGGATACTAAAAAATGTATAATTCAACAGATTGTTTTGTTAATGTACGGAAAATCAGGTAACATGAACTACACCAACAAAAGTAGCTCCCTCTGTGGTATGGAGTGAACAGAGCAAAGCAGATTTTTCTGTGTGAACCGCACACACTGCTCTTGTGTACTTGACTCCCTCTGTCTTAAGGAGTGTCTGGTAACTTATATACCTTTTGACCCAGCAATCTCATTACCAGGTATATACCTAAAAGTATATAAATCATTCTATTATGAAGATATATGTGTATGTACACAGCAGCACTATTCATAATAGCAAAGACATGGAATCCACCCACATGTCCATCAATGATAGACTGAATAAAGAAAATGTGGTACATATACACCATGGAATACTATGCAGCCAGAAAAAAGATCATGTCTTTTGCAAGGACATGGTTGGAGCTGGAAGCCATCCTCTGCAAACTAACGCAGAAACAGAAAACCAAACACTGTGTGTTCTCACTTATTATAAGTGGGAGTTGAACAATGAAAACACATGGACACAGGGAAGGGAACAACACACAGTGGCATCTGCTGTGTGGGCGGGGGAGAAAGAGCATCAGGATAAAGAGCTAACGCATGTGGGGCTTAATACCTAGGAGATGTGTTGATGGTTGCAGCAAACGACCATGGCACAGGTTTACCTATGTAACCTGCACGTCCTGCATCTGTATCTTGGAACTTAAAATGAGATTATACTACATTTTTTTAAAGTAAAGAAATTAGCTGACAGAAATATCAGTGAATGAATCTTAGGGATCTGTCATTGTCATGATTATCCCTATAGCTCAGGCATTCTAGAAGACTGTGAATTAAAGGGAGGAAGAGCGAATCATGGGAAAATCCATGGATACAGAAGAGAGTCAGAACATTCAATTCATCAAAAGTTCTCTCACTCATTTAGACATCTGTCCATTCCTAAACCTTGTTTATAGTCCAAAGATGCTTCAAGATTTTTTCTCTCATTTTCTTAGTCTATGGAAGCCACTTAGTGTTTATATTTCTATTACAAATAGACAAAGTACTCTTTGATAACCTAGAATTCTGAAGAGAAATCAGTTAATAGTATGAAAAACATACTTTACTACCTCATTTTATTTGTTTAGGCATTTATTTCTACTCTGTCTCATTTTCCAAGAGATTTGAGCGGTTCAAAAGGTAAATAACACTCCTGCATCTTCACATTCTTATTCAAAGACTAAGCATACCAATATCATGGATTTAGTTGATTTGAGGAACTTCTGCCCCGAGCAGGATGACCTGTTACATAATCTAGTCACTGAACCCAGTTCAAAAAAATAAATCCAAGGATCTACACAACCATGTGCTTGATGGTGAGAAAGGTAAATTCATAAAATATGTCTGCCTTCAGGGACTTTGCAGCTTAGGCCTCCTTTCTGGCTGCTTTTGCTTGATCGTCTAGTGGTTTAACCTTTAGTCACCTAACTGATAACCACAATTATCACTTATTCACATAACTGATAACCACACGTCATGCCTCTTTCACAGCACAAGAAAGAAAAGTTACTCCTCCAGCACAGGAGGCCTTCCTGTGAAGGTCAAGTGAAACTGGATTTGACTGAACTAGATCAGATGAGATTTTGATGTTATCAGTGTAGTTACATATAGTATTTTGGCTTCTTCAGTAGGTTGGATATCAGGACGTGACAATTATAACACTAGTTTCATGAGGGATGATAATCATGTCATGACATTTTTATGCTTCATTCACTGTTAAAATTTGAACAGCTTCATGTCCAACACTGGTTTGCAGAGTTTTAGTGTTGCATTGCAGTATTATAAAAACAAGCTAGAGTCACACGATTGTATGCAAAGTTTGGACTGTTGCAGTAATATATTGATTATTTTCATGACATCAAAAATAAAGACAGTGTAATCAAAACAGAAAATTATTAGAGCCAAGAAAGTCATAGCATTGGCTGGCAGCTAACATAAATTAGTTTTAACTTTAAGATTTCCTATATTTTTGTAATGGAAAAGAAGTTTTTTAAATATTTGTTTAGCTGATTATGTATTCTAGAAAACTGTATGGTCTTGGTTTTCTTTTGTGACCACGAATTCTTGATTTCCTGGTGTTTATGTTTATGATTTGGCTGATAATCTTGTTTCAAGCACTTCTTGGATTGGAAGTGGAATTGCTATTAGGACTCAACACATTTCACAGTTCTAAAATTAGTAAGAATGCATTCTTTCAAGCCCACATGGACTTCCTTAAATGTTGGGGAATATCCTTCATGTATTTGAATTTGGCTACTTTACAACCAGCACATACTAATTTAGAAATTCACAGCACCAGTATGTGAACATTTTCTAGTCTTCAATTTATGCCTCTGAAAACAGTAGTCTCCTCAAAGAAAAAAAAAAAAATAGCCTCTTCTAGAAAATGAAGTAAAGGCAAAACCAAGTTGATGTAGTTCAAAAGCTGTGTCCAGCATCCGGTTCAGATATAATTTGCAAAGAATGAATTTTAATACACACAACCCTGTTAGCACAGGATCAGATTCCTAACAAATCGATTGGACATGCAAAAAGAGTCTGTTTCCTAGATTTAAAGTCATTACATAGTCTTAAACACAGCTGTGCGGCAAGCCTTTCATTCTAGATGGACATGAGCAAATTGAATGGTTCTGAAGGTGATTGGCTGGTGGATTTTCTACAAAGCAATTTTCAATAATGACAAGTTTAATGAAATCACTATTGTATTATTTAGCAAGGGAATGTGTATCATATTTTGTATAGCCATCAATGGATGATTAAGTGTGCACAGGAGTATGAATGCACAAATATTTAAACAGATTCAGAGGCACCCATTATTCTTTGGTTTAGGGGAGGTACATGCATCCAACTCTGCCGTTACCCTTACCCACCCAGGGATGAAGAAAATCCTATACTTTTTATTGCAACTTTACTTTCTTTCTATTATTCCTGAATTCTGGTTTCTCTGATCTTTTACTAGAATTGTCAATTTCCATTGAGTATATGATAAATTTTCTTCTTAATTTTAAATGTTTTCCATTCTATATCCAAAAATATGTGCTCACATAAGCATTACACATACAAAAATACTATATATGTAAACTATTGACCTTGTATCATTGTTTGCAGATGACAATGAGGAAAATAGTACTTTTAATCTTTTTTTTTTTTTTTTTTTGACACGGGGTCTCACTCTTTTGCCCAGATTGGTGTTGAGGGGTGTTTTTTTGTTTCTGCAACCCCCCCCTCCAGGTTTCAAGCAATCTTCCCACCTCAGCCTCTCTAGTAGTGGCGACTACAGGCGTGTACCACCATGCCTTGATAATTTTTGTATTTTTAGTAGAGATGGGGTTTTACCATGTTGGACAGGCTGATCTCGAGCTCCTGACCTCAGGTGATCCACCCACCTCAGCTTCCCTAAGTGTTGGGATTACAGGCATTAGCCACTGCTCCTGACCTATAATTTCTTTCTTCATTTTATGTCATAAGAAGATTGTGGCAGAAAGATGAATATACATTCTACAAAATGAAATTCTAATTAATAAATGAATATTCATGGAGGAGATTATTTTTCCTGTGAAATTCAGTCCCAGTACCTATATTTACAGGAAAAGTGTATTATAACTGTTCAGTTTTGGTGAATAACTTTATACTTGTTTCTTACTATTTCTCATGTGCGGAACATAAATTTAAAAATTATTATAAATTGTCAAATTGCCAGTCATCTTTCAGAAGTAGCCATGCAGTCTGTATAATCTTAGGAAAGCCTACACACATTTCTGGAAAAGGAAGATCAGGAGGTGGAAGTTTTTCCTGCCATGGTTGAAAGTCTTCCTGATTGAACCAAAGTGTCAGGTAAACAAAGCAGAAAAACAGAAACAGCTGTTTTTACAGCTCAATGTAGTTGTACCAAGGGAGTATACATTCTTTTCTTTTTTGTAATGAGGAGCCCATCCTGAGCAATGAATATAGTTAGTTAATAACTCCAGCTGTATGCCTTAAGGAACTTGCCTTCAGGGCAGTTGTTAATACCTAGATCATTCTATCAGAGAGACATACTGAAAGTTATCCAACAGAAGCTGATTCTTTCAAGTTGTGCTATAAATCTAAGTCAACAACAAATAGCTTGTTTACAAAAAGTGATAGGAAATTGAGCTTTTGTGGAGCGTATCTGTAAAAAAAAAATACTGATAACTATGAAGATGAGCAGATTTTATTTTATGTCATTAGAAATTATAAAAGTGTTGTGAGTAATACATTTGGTCAAGAAAATTATAGACTAGATTTTGAACTTCTTTAAAAGTTGTATCATACAAACTTATTAAGATATATTTATATAATTAAGAAGAAAACAATTTAGCCTACCTAAATAAACATTTATTGACAGACACTGTCCCTAGGGAAGGTAAAGATAAGGATGGTCCTTGTCTTTGAGGAATTTGTATTCTGGAAAGAGAACCAACAAATAGGCAGATAATTTTGGTGTTAGATAAAATGCAGCAATAGAGTGTACACGGATTCATGTTAGTACAGTGAAGATGAGGGCCTTGGACCAACCTGCATGGCAAGGAAGGAATTGAGAGGTTAATCAGGCAGCGAAAGAAAGGGAAGAATGCTCCAGACAGAAAATAACATCGCTTGCATGTGTTCAATTTTCCACTTACTCTGTCTGTTACAAATAAATCTATTAAATGACTAGCATATCCTACCCAAGATTTTTAAACCACTTACTTCTCCTATAGTCTTTTAGTATTTCTCTTAGGTTCCTCCAATGGGAAAGAAGTGAAAAATTAACACAGGTGGCTATATTCTTGGATAAGTCCCCTGGTAGTATTTAGTTTCCTTATCATTTCACAAATAATAGAATGAAACAGAAGCTGTTGATTCAAACTCTCAGTGTCCATATAAATTAACCACCCCTACTACCACACACTCACAAGTTTTCAAAAGATGAATCCTTCTAAATCTCTTCCATCACTTTATTGCTTTCATTTAAACCTTAGGAAAAGAACAATATTAATAAGGTCTTTTGCTATTTAATGTCATACATCCAAGTATGACACAGTGCCATGGACTTTCCATGGGATGTCTTATTTAATCCTTACAGTAGCCTGAGAGACAAATATTACTTTCTTTGTTTTATATATCAGAAAACAGAGACACAAAGAGATTAAGTAAGGTTTCCAAATTTACTCACCTAGTAAGTTGTGGAGTCAGTTTTTGAATTCAGGCATTCTAACTTGGGGGCTGCACTCCTAAATCTTGTTCTGTACTGGCCCCTTGTTTGGTATATATTCCATAAATATTTAATATGTTTACAATGTAAAAGACATTTGTATGAATTTTATTTTATGACTTATGGGATATTATACAATTTAGTGCACTTTCAATTCATTATTTCATTTCGATCCTTAAAACAGTTCTATTAAGGAGGCTAACCAGGGAGCTAAACTTTATAGATGAGCAAATTAAGAATTAAGGCATTTTAACTGATCAGCATCTCACAATTAAGAAGCAACTAGATGGGATTCCATGTTTGGGTCCCCTTCCATGAACACTCTCTCGTGGAAGCTGCTTTCCCTCTCCTAAACTTCCTCTCTCTCTCAATTCCCTACCACTCAGTGTGGAAGCTGTCTTTCCTCTCCTGGATTCCATCTTTCTGGATTCTCTCACTCAGTGTGAGAGGAGTTTTCCTTCTCTGGGAAACCTTCTCACTTAGTGTGAGAGTGGCTTTTCTTTCTCTCACTCAATGTGAGAGTTAGCCATTTCTCTCTCCTCCTTTCTCTTTCTCTTCTTAAATAAAGCACTTTCAACAACAACAACAAACAAAAAAGTGACAAGGCTCAAATCTGGGTTTTCTTGATCCTACAGATTTTTTCAGACCAGAAAAAAATGGATACTATTAGAACTATCATTGTAACATATGAGGGGAAAATGATTATGTTAGTGAACTCATACAAAGTCACAGGCTGAATTATTGAAAGACTCAACACTAGGATCAGGTCTCTAAAAAGCGATCACAGCCTTTTTCTCAACCACATCACTTGAAAAGCTTGAGCAGATTTTGTGGCAGTTAACTTTTTCTCACTGCTGATAATCTTGACTAGCTTGTATACTTCCCCCAACATCTAATTTGGTTGGGGTCAAATAGAAGGCTAACTACTCCAAGTCCTTATAAAACTTAGAACAATAGCAGAAGTTTGTGTGCCGTAGAGAACTTTAAAGTCACTGCCTGATTATAGCCTGTTACGTAATTGTGGGAACAAACATGAAGAATTATGGGTCTCCTACTTCCAAAGATGTACACTTCCAAAGATAGACGTACACATGTACAGCTGATTATAGACAGTAATGAGAAATCGATTGTTCACTACTAGCATTAAGCACTCATTTCCCAGTCCCATGCAACTTCCCATTTTCTTCCATTAAACCTAACTCTTTTTTGGCCATTAGAGAGGCACCATAGCAAAGTGGGGTAAGTTCATCCAGCTCCACTACTTAGAATTGTCCCAAAAGGCAAATTAAACTCTTGTGACCATAATTTCTTCTTCTTAATGTGAGAATAATCATCCCTAACAAGGTGTGTAAGAAATGTTGCTTACCATATAATAGGTGCTCAATTAATATTGTGCTATTTCAATATCACTGGCACATAATGTATTGGTTTGTATAAATCTATTCAGGAATTCAAGCCATTATTATTTTCCAGTAGGTAATGTTCGTTATTGGAAGGCAGTTCACGTTTGTGTACTCCTTTTCTTTGTGCAGAGCTAGTACAGGTAGTGCTTGGCTTACGACCACGATTGGTTCCGACAGACCGGTCGTAACACGATTTGGTCGTAAGTTGAGTAGGCTATATGCACGCAGAGATGGTAGTGCTGCTGGAAGCTGGTCCGCACTGTCGTACGCCCAGCTGGGCAACGTTTGCACTGCCAGACTCGGAGCAGTCGTGGCTAGCAATTGTGGTTGTAAAGTCGAATGGTCGTAAGTTGCATAGGTCATAAGTCGATCAATACCTGTAATATGTTATGGCAAAAAAGACACAGATGCCGAATATGGAATTTGGCCATGCCACTGAATGGCTTTATAAATTGTCTATGAGTAAGATGTTTAGTTTTTCTGAATCTCAGTTTTCTCATCTGAGATGAGAATAACAATGATGGTAATTTATGCCTGTGGTGAAAATTAGGTGAGATGAGACATAAAAATCAGTTTTTTTATGTGACTTATGATAGAGTTTTTGGTTAGATTGGTGATTTTTCCTCTTTACCTTCCTGCATACCTATGTATGCCATACTTTATTCCTTTATCCTCCTAAACGAACCATATCACAAGTCTTTTAATTGCAGCAATGTAAAATACTGAGTGACACCTCAAGATAGAGCCATACGGTCTAGGCCAGGAAACTTTGGCAATAATTAGAGACTTAAAGACAAGAAAGCAGGCTTTTGGTTCCCTGTTTACTTAGATTTTGTACTCTAGTCATACCAGAAAACTCACCATTCATCCTTCTTTCAAGTCACTAAAACTAGATAACGATGTTCCCTCTTCTCAAAATATACGCCCCCTCTTCTGTTTCTAGTGAGTTTCTTCTTGTTTACTAAGATCCACTTTACATGGTGCCTACCTACTTGGAGGAGACAATGCCAATTACACACACACTTCCACACATCAATCAATTTTACAGTTACCTTAACTTAGCCACATTTGGGGGGCAATCGTTTTAAAATGTGTGACTTAACCAGAAAATTCCAAGGCGTCATTAACATCATTTTGCCCTTTCTTGGGATGCAGGACAATCATTATGGACCTGGTTTTTGGGATAATGTGGTAAAAGGCTGTCAGCCATCCCATCTACTCATACTTTCCCTGCCTCAGACAGCTTCTGACATTTTCTAATGTGCTTCTACTAATCTATTAGAGGCTGAGAAGTCAGATAACTAAGCTCTAAAAGAATTGTGTATTTAAAAGTCAATGAAGCTTGCCTGAATCTCTAAGAGCCTTAATGCAGGGCTTTGGTGTAGATATTTTTGGCTTCTCTGAGGCCTTTATCAGAGACTTCTGACAAGCTGGACCTTCTGGGTAAGTGGGGAGTTACTGTATTTTAATCGCTTAGTGTCTACTTGATGGAAACACAGAATAAAAATGTAGATATAAACAATTTAAACTAGAAGGTAGGCACAAACTGACATAGGCCATTCAAAATGTAATTTAATATACAAATATTCAGTTTGCATTCAGCTTTTCTATTATGGAGATGAGAAGTAAAGGGCCCAGCAGATAAAAATAAAGAACAAATTGTTAGATTATCCTTTACTTACGCTTTAAATAAACCAGCAAATCATTTATTTATTTGCCTAACAGTTGCTGCCATGAGTATAGGCCTTTAGTGACCATTAATATAAAAAAGATGTGTTTTTATTTCCCAAAGCAATTCTGAATTCCATAAATTTTGCCTTTCTCATTAAAGTTACTCAATTTTACACATGCTTGATCAACAAATATGATCAAGACCTACAGTGGAACTTTAAAAGGAACACAGAACCTTTAGAATGAAAACAACAAAAAGATAAATCATGATTTTTGTAACCATTTTTCTCTGATGGAGATACTTATTTTCAAGTGTATGCTAATGGCAGACTTGATAGAGGTTTAAAAAAATAAGATACACTTGTAACTGTAATTTGTATCTACTTAAATACTTTATGATGCATTAAACATTTTAATATTTATTGTACTTTATGTAATTTGATATTCCTACTTTATAAGAAATATAGAAGATCAAATAATTAAATCATTGTCCAGATAGAACTCTATTTAAGTCTTTACACCTCTACTCATTGGCCATGTGGTCTAGGACATTGTAACTGAAATTCCTAATTTTCATCTAGTTTTGGAAACAGAGCTAGTATCTTTTTATTGTTAGTTATCTTGAGAACTAAATTAAGACATTGTAGATAAAGCACGGGGTACATTGTAGATAATATGATTTTTTTTTCTTTTCCATTCTAGTTTAATAAAGGTTCTAACATTTGTAAAGGAAATCAAAATATTTAATTGTTTTACAAAGTTCAGTTGCCCTGATGATTATAGAAAATCAAAGTGTTTAAAAACATGTTGAATTTAGGGTAAAACATACTCTAGTAATTATATACCTTATATTTGGAAAGACATTTTGCTTAAACATTGTTTAAATCAATGTTAATTGACTTTGACTTTGCCAACTATGAATAAGGTGGCAAACTATTTTCACAATTCCAATTCACATTTATTTACTGTGTTGGAAACAGATGTATCCTTTTTGCAGAAAGTTAAGATTGCCTTGCTGAGAGATCCTTTGTCTCAGCATGGATTTTTCTTTACCGCACCAAGCATCTTTTTTTAGCATACAGAAAGGTAGTATGTGAAATTAAAACAACACTGTAGTGGAAGTCAGAAGATCTTGGTTCTAATCAGGAGCCATGTCCCTAACTGACTCTGAGCAAGTAATTTGACCTCTCTGGGTTTCATTTTATTCATCTGTAACATGTTGAAGTTGAAATCAATAATTTCTAAAGCATTTTCTAGCTGTAAGGAGACAAAACTCATAAACTGTTTTCAGTAGAACAGATGCTTAATAAAATACTGGATTTTCCTTTAAAAACTTAAATGTTAAGTAAGTCTGAGAAATACTGAGTGTTGTCTCTTCCTTTAAGAAATTCACAGTGCAAAGTAGCATATTAAAAGCCCTCAAATATCCTGGACCAAAGACACCCTGATCAACTGTAGCTTAAATTAAGGTTAGTATTAATTAAGTAGGAGAAGCATTTTTTAATCTTTTTGAACCATAGAACATCTTTTCTGGGGTGACAGTGGAAGGTTAAGAACTACAAAAGAAATCTTAATCTTTCAAAGAGTAGGCATTAGGTAGAACACTGCTTTAACAATTGATTTCTATAATGTTTTCAATTTTTCTAAATCTAAACTACATTTTGAAAAATGGTGATAATGTGAGACTGTGTAAGTGAGAAAATTCACCTAAATGGAATTATCTACATATGCACATAAGTAGATTGGGACTTCCAACATTTTCATCTTTTCAGGTCTTCCAGTGCACAGAGTCAAGAGAATTCTGAAATAGGTTGGGAGCAATGAATTCACTTATATCCAATGAAACCTCATTTCAGAGAAGCTCTTCCTATGCAATAGTGGAAAGCTGAGACAGTGAGTGGCCCTGGAATAAGGGGATCCAGGCTTGAGTCCTGCCTGCCCTTCAATCCTATGTAATCTTGGGTAGCTTACTTAACTTCTCTGAGTGTAAATCCCTCATTTCAAAAATGGAGATATGATTACTTGTGAATCATATCATATCAATCTTACTCATTGTGAATATTAAATGAGATAAAGGAATATGAAAACAACCTGTAAAGTATAAAATTCTGTATAAATGGAAACAGTTATTAATATCTGTGCTCAAGATATATTTCTAACTTATTAAATATTTTATATTTCCTGAAGTAACAAGCCTGGAAAAACAAGAATTACTATAGACTTGTAGGACCAGAAGGACTGAAATCACTCACTCCCATGGCTTCATTGTTTCAAATAAAATGCCAAGGTACAAAGAAGTGAAGTGAGTTTTCTCATGCCATCCAGTTGGCAGAAATGGAGCTAGTTCTTTGGGCTAGTCCCTCTAACTCTGTTTTCCCAGCACAACCACACTGGCTTAGTAATGTAAGTATATTAGTAATTTGAGTATACTATACCCTTTGTTATTTTCAAAGTTAATCAGATACTTGAACCTAAATTTAAAAACCCTTATTCTAAAAAAGGCAAACAGAACATTGCCCTTGAAATATCCCTGCTTTCTCATCTGTATTTTAAAATTGTATTTCTTTGTTTCCATGCTTACAAAAAGATACTTTGGTTTTTCTCATTATGTCATTTCCTTCTTTATTTTTAATTTCTTGGCCAATTCTTTCCTTATTTTCTGTTCTTTTTCTACTCTTTTTAGTGCTAAGCTGTGATTATACATTCTGTACATTTGTATACATTCGATGTTTTTTCTCAACATGGTAAAACCAGAATGTGGTGGACTCAGAATGAATTCTAGCGGGTTATTTATCAGCTATGTAGGTTGTATTTT